>NC_036858.1:50850973-50904160 GCF_002910315.2 Salvelinus sp. IW2-2015
TTTCAGGACTGTTCGTTTGTCGTGTTTGTTGTTTTGTCTAGTGTTTCATATTTTAATTAAATAGTATGAACACTTACCACGCTGCACCTTGGTCCTCTTCTCCTTCTCCCGACGACATGCGTTACAGAACCACCCATCAACAACGGACCAAGCAGCGTGGTAAAAAGGAGGAATGGACATGGGAGGACATTCTGGACGGGAAGGGATCTTACACATGGGAGGAGATTCTGTCTGGAAGGGATCGCCTTCCATGGGAACAGGTGGAGGCAGCCAGGAGAGCGGAGGCAGCAGGAGAAAGGAACCGGCGGTATGAGGGAACATGGTTGGCAAGGAAACCCGAGAGGCAGCCCCAGAATTATTTTGGAGGGGGYACACGGGGAGATTGGCGGAGTCAGGTAGGAGACCTGAGCTAAMTCCCCGTGCTTACCGTGGCAAGCGTCGTACTGGTCAGGCACCGTGCTATGCGGTGGAGSGCACGRTGTCTCCAGTACGTGTTCATAGCCCGGTACGTTACATCGCAGGTCCTCGCATATGCCGGGCGAGAGTGGGCATCAAGCCAGGAAGGAGTGTGCCAGCCCTGCTCTCCAGGTCTCTAGTGCGTCTCTTCGGCCCGGGTTATCCTGCGCCAGCTCTGCACACTGTGTCTCCAGTACGTCTGCACAGCCCAATGCGTCCTGTGCCTGCGCCCCGCAYGTGCAGGGCCAAAGTCACCATACAGCCAGGACGGGTTGTGCAGGCTCTTTGCTCGAGACCTCCAGTGTGCCTCCACGGCCCAGTGTATCCGGTGCCTCGGCCAAGGACAAGGCCTCCTGCATGTCTCCCCAGCCTGGTGAGTCATGTGCCTGTGCTAAACTCTAACSCTCCTGCATGTCTCCCCAGCCTGGTGAGTCATGTGCCTTCTCCCAGAGCCAGGCCTCCTGTGTGTCTCTCCACTCCAGTGGTAATCCATGGCACGAAGCCTCCAGTGATAATCCATGGCACGAAGCCTCCGTGGCTCCTCCCATGGCAAGAAGCTCCAGTTGATGCATCCATGCAGAAGCCTCCTCCAGTGATAATCCATGGAAGAAGCCCTCCAGTGACTTGGTCCAGGTACGCAGCCTCCAGTGATGATCATAGGCAAGAAGCCTCCCAGTGGTGATCCAATATGGTAAGCGAAGCCTTCCTGTGATGATCCATTGGCACGAAGTCAAGTTGATAATCCATTGGCAACGGAAGCTCCAGTGATGATCCAGTTCGGCACGAAGCCTTCCAGTGATGATCCATGGCACGAAGCCTCCAGTGATGAAGTAATGCACTTGTAATCATAGCAGTCGTCATGTTGAATGATGCTATAACTCCAGTGAGGAGTTATGGCTCGAGGCCTCCACGAAGGGACTCTAGTCCGAGGGCCTTCCAGCGACGCCCTCTAGTCGGAGCCTTCCAGCGTCGCCCTTCTTAGTCGGAGCCTCTCCCGTCGCCCTCTAGTGGAGGTCAGCGACGCCCTTAGTCCGGAGCCTCCAGCGACGCGCCTCTAGTCCGGAGCCTCCACGACGCCTCTAGTCCAGAAGCCTCCCAGCGACACCCTCTAGTCCGGAGCCTCCAGCGACGCCCTCTAGTCCGAGCCTCCAGCCGACGCGGCTTCAGTCAGGAGCAGACCAGTCTAGTCCCCCTCCTCCGTCCTGGAAGCAAGCCAGAGTCCCCTCCCTGTCCGGAGCAGGCCAGAGCTCCCCCTCCTGTCCCGGAGCAAGCCAGAGCCCCACTTTGTCCGGCAAGCTAGCCAGAGTCCCCCTCTTGTCACGGTAGGCAGCCAGAGGTCCCACTCGGTTCTGTCGTGACCAACCAGCGAGTCCCCCCCTGTCCGGCAGCAGCCAGAGTCCCCCCTCCGTGTGCCGGAGCAGCCGAGCAGTCCCCCTCCTGTCCGGAGCAGCCAGAAGTCGGCCCCTCCTGTGCCGGAAGGCAGCCAGAGTCCCCCCCTGTCCGGAGGCAGCCAGGAGTCTCCCCTCCGTCCGGGGCCCGCGTGTGAGGGTCCCTTGGTCCTGGGATCCGGCGGTAAGGGTTCCCGCGCTCCAGAGGCACCACCGCGGTGAAATGCCCGACCCAGGACTCCCTCCCCTAAGGTTCAGTTTGCGGCCGGAGGTCCGCACCTTTGGGGGGGGGGGAGGGTATGTCACGCCCTGACCGTAGAGGTCCTTTTTATGTCTCTATTTTGGTTGGTCAGGGCGTGAGTTTGGGTGGGCATTCTATGTCTGGTGTTCTATGTTGTCCTTGTTTTGTATTTCTATGTGTTTGGCCTGGTATGGTTCTCAATCTGAGGCAGCTGTCTATCGTTGTCTCTGATTGAGAATCATACTTAGGTAGCCTGTTCCCACCTATGTTTGTGGGTGGTTGTTTCCTGTTTAGTGTTTGTTTCACCTTTCAGGACTGTTTGTTTGTCGTGTTTGTTATTTTGTCTAGTGTTTCATATTTTAATTAAATAGTATGAACACTTACCACGCTGCACCTTGGTCCTCTTCTCCTTCTCCCGACGACGTGCGTTACACCATTGAGGTATTTAACACTGTGTTATAGTCTCCTACCAGAATGATTTGATCATTTGTTGGCTGTAAGTTCAATAAATAGGTATAAATATTTTCGAAGAAGTATGGATCATCCTGATTTGGACTAATGAGCCAAATGTCTTTTTCGGCCACTTTCATATTCATAAAGATCCACCTTCCTTGCATATCATTCCTAACTAGTTGCACATTCAGATCGCCATTTTTGTAAAYTAATATCATCACACCTTTTGAGTTACTGTGTCCATGACAGAAAATTATTTCACCACCCCATTCCTTTTTTCCACGCAACTTSATCTAAGGATGTAGAGTGAGTTTCCTGTAAACAGTATATGTTATATTCCTTTTCTTTTAGCCACATAAAGACAGATTTTTTAAAATTATCTGCTAAACCGTTAGAATTATAACTGGCTATACTTATTTCACCCCTTACCATAACTAGATACTATTCTCAGTCTAAATTGACCATAATTAGTGCTTGTAAAGTTACTGCTATCAGAGGTATTATGACGGTCAAAACTAGAGCTTTCAAATGTCTGATATTTAGACCAGAGAATCTTGTTTCTCATGGTCTTAGAGTCTTTAGGTGCCTTTTGGCAAATTCCACCTGGGCTGTCTCATGCATTTTACTGAGGAGTGGCTTCCGTCTGGCCACTCTACCATAAAGACCTGTTTGGTGGAGTGCTGCAGAGATGGTTRTCCTTCTGGAAGGTTCTATCATCTCCACAGAGGAACTCTGGAGCTCTGTCAGAGTGACCATTTGGTTCTGAGTCACCTCCCTGACCAAGGCCACTCTCCCCCGATTTCTCAGTTTGGCCGGCGGCCAGCTCTAGGAAGAGTCTTGGTGGTTCCAAACTTYTTCCATTTAAGAATGATGGAGTCTACTGTGTTCTTGGGGACCTTCAATGCTGCAGAATTTTTTTGGTACCCTTTCCAGATCTGTGCCTCGACACAATCATGTCTCAGAGTTCTACGGACAATTCCTTCGACCTCATGGCTTGGTTTTTGCTCTGACACTGTCAACTATGGGACCTTATTTAGACAGGTGTGCCTTTTCATATCATGTCCAATCAATTGAATTTACCACAGGTAGACTCCAATCAAGTTGTAGAAACATCTAAAGGATGATCAGTGGAAACAGGATGCACCTGAGCTAAATTTTGAGTAGCATTGCAAGGGCTCTGAATACTTACAGTTGAAGTCGGAAGTTTACGTACACTTACGTTGGAGTCATTAAAACTTGTTTTTCAACCACTCCACAAATTTCTTGTTAACAAACTATAGTTTTGGCAAGTCGGTTAGGACATCTACTTTGTGCATGACACAAGTAATTTTTCCGACAATTATTTACAGACAGATTATTTCTGTTATAATTCACTGTATCACAATTCCAGTGGGTCAGAAGTTCACGTAAACTAAGTTGACTGTGCCTTTAAACAGCTTGGATAATTCCAGAAAATAATGTCATGGCTTTAGAAACTTCTGATAGGCTAATTGACATCATTTGAGTCAATTTGAGGTGTACCTGTGGATGTATTTCAAGGCCTACCTTCAAACTCAGTGCCTCTTTGCTTGACCGAAGGGGAAAGTAAAAAAAAATCAGCCAAGACCTCAGAATTTTTTTTTAGCTCTCCACAAGTCTGGTTCATCATTGGGAGCAATTTCCAAACACCTGAAGGTACTCCGTTCATCTGTTCAAACAATAGTGCGCAAGTATAAACACCATGGGACCACGCAGCCGTCATACCGCTCAGGAAGGAGACGTGTTCTGTTTCCTGGAGATGAACGTACTTTGGTGCAAAAAGTGCAAATTAATCCCAGAACAAGGACCTTGTGAAGATGCTGGAGGAAACCGGTACAAAAGTATCTATATCCACAGTAAAACAAGTCCTATATCGACATAACCTGAAAGGCCGCTCAGCAAGGAAGAAGCCACCGCTCCAAAACCGCCATAAAAAAGTCAGACTACGGTTTGCAACTGCACATGGGGACAAAGATCATACTTTTTGGAGGAATGTCCTCTGGTCTGATGAAATAAAAATAGAGCTGTTTGGCCATAATGACCATCGTTATGTTTGGAGGAAAAAGGGGGAGGCTTGCAAGCCGAAGAACACCGTCCCAACCGTGAAGCACGGGGGTGGCAGCATCATGTTGTGGGGGTGCTTTGCTGCAAGAGGGACTTGTGCACTTCACAAAATACACAAAATGTATGTTGATATATTGAAGCAACATCTCAAGACATCAGTCAGGAAGTTAAAGCTTGGTTGCAAATGTGTCTTCCAAATGGACAATGACCCCAAGCATACTTCCAAAGTTGTGGAAAAATGGCATAAACAGTCAATGTATTGGAGTGGCCATCACAAAGCCCTGACCATCACAAAGCTTGTGGAAGGCTACCTGAAACGTTTGACCCAAGTTAAACAATCTAAAAGCAATGTTACCGAATACCAATTGAGTGTATGTAATCTTCTGGCCCACGGGGAATATGATGAAAGAAATAACATTTCACATTCTTAAAATAAAGTGGTGATCCTAACTGACCTAATACAGGGAATTTTTACTAGAATTAAATGTCAGGAATGTGAACAACGGAGTTTAAATTCATTTAGTTAAGGTGTATGTAAACTTCCGACTTCAACTGTATATATTCTTAATTTCTTAATTTTTACTTTTTGGATTATGTGCGCTTTGTTTTGTTTTCTAGGTATTATTACTGCGCTGTTCGATCTAGAAACAGAAATATTACGCTGCACCTGCCGTAACATCTGCAAATCTGTGTACGCGACCAATAAACTTTGATTTGATGTGTGTTGTGTTGTGTGTGTGCRCGTGTGTGTAAGGGCCAGTGGGTAAGTTAGCTCATTGTAATGGTAGTGTGTAATCTATTAGGGTGGTTCCGTCTGTGCCTTTGTGTCTGCAGGGACCCTCACTGATAATGGAGTGTGAAATTAACCTCCAAAGGGATGAAGAGAAAGATGGAAGGAGGAGAGTGAGAGAAGAAGGGAGGAGAGAGAAGAGGGAATGAGATGGAGGGCTGGAGAGAAGAGAGGGAAGGAAAGAAAGATGGAGTAAGAAGACAGAAAGAGGGAGAGAGAAAGATTGTAGGATGAAAGAAAGAGATAGAAGGGAGACGGGTAGAGAGTGGAAGAGAAAATTGTATGTATGTGGGGAACTGAGTAGGGAATTAGGGAACAAGGATAAGGGTTGAGTTAGATGAGTGAAAGATAAGGGTCTAGAGTTCCAACCTTTTTGTGCAGTCAATGGTTCCAACTTTTCATGTCTCTCCTTCCTTATGGAACTGGGTGTGATGCCATGGACAATGTTTGTTCACATTGCTTACTAAAGTCTCTTATCCAAATAATGTCTTCTCCTTTCATATGGTACATATCGTTATGCCATCTAATAACTGTTACAAACTTCACCTATGTTCTTCTCTTCATACATGGTTGTTTTAATAACCAAATTTACCAGCGGTAACTTAAATCTAACTCAAAGTCCATGTCTTCTTGTCTCTAGGGTACAGGTCGTTATGCCATCTACATAGCTAACTATGCCAGTGGTAACGTGGCTCCCCATGCCCTGATAGAAATGGATGAAGCTGCCAGTGACCTCTCCCGAGGCATCATCGCCCTGTCCAACGTCGCAGAGCAGGCTGGAGTCAACAAGTTCACAGGTAGATCTGTGTGTGTGTGCTTGTGTACTTATGCAGAGTTAGAGAGAGAGTAAAAGTGAGAGTACTAGAATGAGAGCGAGAAAGACAATTTGAGAAAAACGGAGGAGTGATAGAGGGAAAGGGAGGAAGAGACCATAATCCATTGCGTGCCTACTTGTCCGGTCTGTTTTTTTTACACCTAAGTAAAATACAGAAGAATGCGCTATCGAGAAAGACAGAGCAGTTGCTTTGCGAGGTCTCTCTACCTGAAAATACATGATCTAAGTGATTGATAGTTGGTATTCAGCAGTCATAAAAAAATTTTTTAAACATTTTATTTAACCAAAAGTAGGCCTTATTTACTTTGCAGAAATACTAAAATTGTGATTTTGTAAGACAGCATAGGCAGCAGCTCTATAGAGATGAGAATGAAGTAATAAAGTAATCAAATAAAACAAATGTAATGCAACAACTGAAATAAAAGTAAAGTATTGTGAATAAATGATGGTTAATAAGGGATACATAGTAATGGGCAGTCACTACCATCATGGGACATGTATTAATTGTTTTATTCTGTGTTACAGTATTCAACCCACATAATGCATACTGCATTTTCATGTTTAAAAAAATAATCAAACAGTGATTTTTTAAATAATCAAATCGAAACCGAACCGACCTCAAAAATAACTAATTGCTTAACACTAGTTTGGAATAGTTAAAACATTTTCTAATAAAAACGTATGCCTATTTCTGCACACTAAGAGTTATTTGGGAAAGGTGATGGTTTTATGGGGAACCATAGTGAATCGAAGAACCCTTCAGTGGTTCAATCGAATATTTAGGGGCGTAGTTTGCTCACAGCTCTTATTGTGCAACTGTGAGTGAGAGTCATTCCAGTTGATCTAATCTGTTGTGTTATGCCATTTGATAGAGTCACGTATGGTCTTGTGTCAATTGAGAACGGTCGACTAAGTCAGTGGTTAACAATTCTCTCCTCAGGGACCCCCAGCTGTTCCAAAGCTAGCACACCTGATTCAACTTGTCAATTAACACAATAATAACGCCTATGGAATTTTAACAATATAAAATACAGAACCCTGTATTGTTCTTCAAAAGGATCTACAAACAACCTTTGAGATTGAGAAAGTTTCTATATAGCCCCCAAAAGGGTTGTAACCATAGCGGAACCCTTTTCTGGTGCTATTATAGAACCTTTTTTAAATGGTCCTTAAGTTACCTTAGGAAAGGGTTCTTTATAGCACCATACAGGTTCCATTTAGAACCTTATTAGCATGGTTCTTTATAAAACCTTAAAAAAAGGTTATATGTAGCACCAACAAGGGATCCGCTATGGTTGCAACCCAGCCAGATGAGGACTGGCCACCCCTCAGATCCTGGTTCCTCTCTAGGTTTCTTCCTAGGTTCTTGCCTTTCTGAGTTTTTCCTAGCCACCGTGCTTCTACATCTGCATTGCTTGCTGTTTGGGGTTTTAGGCTGAGTTTCTGTATAGAGCTTTGTGACATCGGCTGACACTTGCTAGCCGCGAGCCTAATAGATGTAATAGGCGCTCACGTTGCCCCTAGTGGACGGTATTGAAGCATCCCCCGACATTCTGCAGTGGATCTGGTGTGACCTGGCTGGTGTGTGTGTGTGTGTGTGACTAGCCATGTTCTTTGTCCCGAGCCTGATTTACAGAGCGACCAAGTCCCACTGAAATATAGACATTTTTACTACAGACACACCTCTAATAGAGAGAGAGATAGAGAGAGAGAGAGAGAGAGCACTAGAATGAAAGACAATTTGAGAAAAACAGAGGAGTGATAGAGGGAAAGGAAGAGAAAGAAACGAGACATAAATGTGATATAAGAGAGGAGAGATAGAGAGAGACAGAGACTGCCTTGTCAGCTGTTTACTCCAGTCAAAGTCATGAAGTGAGGGAGTGTACAGTAGGAGAGGAGAAGAGAAGGGCGACACGCACATACATCACCCGGGACTGGCTCAATGACATTACTCACTGCTTAGTAGAGCTGTGTTCGTGCGTTTGTGTGACAGGGAGTAGAACGGACAAACCCTGAATCCCAAATGTACTCCTTGCCCCCCTTAGGTCTAGATCTAAGAAGATTGGATAAGTGTAAGCAATATCATTGGTAGCTCCATATATTCCTCTGATAGGCAAGATATACCTATACAATCCTATTAGATCTACACAATTGGGGCTAGGGGTTGATTTGGTCTAGGTAAGCAGCTAAATTGCTAAACCAGGTTTTGTGGTCCTGGGATTGCACACAGGTATGGTGACCACTGCTGTAGGAAGGCATCCAAACCACTAGGGGGCAGAGTGTTCAGAGTGGGTAGATTAACAGTCTACCATCACGGTTTCATAGTGATCTAGATGCCTTCATTCTACGCTCATTAATCACACTGGAGGAGGGACAGACAGTGAGGTTGTATTTTTAATCGTAACATCGTACTGGGGGGGGGGGGGTAGTTCATATTTTATGACCTAAAGGAGACAGTTGTGTTGTCAGAACTGATAGAGAGAGATAGTCAATCAACAGATAAAAATCTGATACCAGGGTGACTCTGCAGATTGTAAGACTGAGTCCCGACTCGCCCACTCCCCCCGGCCCCTCGCTCTTCTTCCTTCAATCTGTGTTGTCCTGATATAGGGGGGACAGATATTATACAGGGAGTATTTTGGATGGCTAGTTCGACCCATTTCATTCAAGCCAGCATCGGTGCAAGATTAAAAGCAAAGTGATTTGAGCAATTAATACAAAAGGGCTTTTGGCTTCAATAAATGAATTGTATGGTACAGGGTGTGCACGTGTTTGTATCTGTGTTAACAAGATCTCACGGTTTTACCAATTTGACTTCAGATTCTAGTGTTTATCCACGTTTTTACTAACGTCAAATTTAGAAGTATCTCCAAATGTCAAATTCGACCCATTTCAGGAAACTAGGCTTATGTCGCGGGTCTCTACTTTACAGCAGAGCCGTTTGAATGTAATTATTTTTAAAATCGAAATGCGTTTTTTTGGCAGAAATGCCTTCTCGAAGATATACACTTTTATGTGCCTTAAGAACACACTTGTATTCCATCTGTAAATACAATTGTTAAATAACAAGCCTAGTTGGTTTAGCCACAAAGTCAGAAACCTTCCCGTTAGCTATGATTGACTGAGATAATGAGTGGGCTGGACAGGCCGAGAGATGAGTTTGGATTGGTCTGCCATATAGCACGCTTCTGTATATTTGAGCTGGTCAGTATAGCTAAGTAATCCTGTCTAAGGCGGCTTTACATTTTTTTTTATTGCGTAGTAAAACTGCATAAGTTTCGGTCTCCACCTTCTTGTGGACCGAGTTTTGAAATCAGTGGAATTCGAGTATGATAGCTAAGGAGATGGAGAAAACACCTGTCTCCAGATTACATCTTCAAACTAAGGGCAACCATGGCATCCGACAGGAGACGCGTCCATCCATGATGTATACGGGTAGATAGTCTAGCTAGCTACATTTTCAGATATTACACGTTTCTAATTTTGACAGAAAGTGGTTTCATTTCAAGTTAAAGTGTACTGTTAGCTAGCTAGCTAATGTTAGCTGGCTGGCTCGCTAGCTAATGTTACGTGTATTCTTGGCTAGTTATAGCCTAATGTTAGCTAGCTAACATTGAACCTGGTTGCAGATTCATGCAGGGTAGAAACGTCATGAGTTGGGATTATGGTTCATTGTTTAGCTAGCTAGCTACATGTTTTAACAAAAGACTCCACTATGCAAGTAACCATTTCGGGTGTGTTCGTAAATTCAATATGGCCATCTACTCCGATTTCAGGGCACTCTCGTCTGAGTGTGCCAGAGTGCAGAATATCTGCTGAATTTACGAATGCTCAACACCCATTGAATATGGCCAGTGTCAGTAAACATCGACAAAAAAGCGTAATTCAATTGTTGCCAGCAGGACAGTTACAGTCACCAACGCTCTGGATAATATGAAAACAGCCTAACCAGCTCTGCTAGGGCGAGTAAAATGGGTGGGGGCTAAAACTTAAGAGGGTGTAAACGATGCTGAATGGGTGTAGACAAAAAGAGCTCTTCAGTACATACCAAAACATTCAAAGGCCTCTCCAGTAGGTTCCAAAACATTTCCCATTGTTCCTCAAATGCAGTGTATGATATACAATTTTGTAGCTCTGTGTCTCTGCTTTTATCCATTGTAAATAAAAATGTACCTGTTTTTTACACCATGGGTTGCTCCTCCTACTCCGCATCATTCTGTTTCTCCAAACGTTACATTTTGAATTTAAGGATTAAGGTTTTGAAAAGGGTTAAAACATTAAGTTTAGGAATTCATTCTGAATGGATAAGGGTTACATTTTGAGATAAGGTTAAAAAAACTACAAAAAATGAGTGTCTACCATTGGGATTGAATTTACTACCTTCGGATCAAGAGATTACGCCTATCTGCCACCGCTGTCCACAACACCTTAGCAAAACCCAAGCCTACTTGATGTTAATAGTGCTCACTGTTGCCCCTAGTGGCCTGTTTTTTGAAGTCATTTCCGAATGTCCTCTGGACATGGACAGGCTTTACATTTCTAAGTCAATCTTGAGCGATCTGGCTGATCTGTGGGTACTGTATGTGTGAGCGTGCGTTTTTGCATGCATGTATCTTTGTGTGTGTGTGTGCGTGCGCGTGCATGTTCATGTGGTCATGCTCCCTGTGATGTGTTGGCAGTTGGTGTGCTTTCTCTCTGTGAGGTCTGTGTCAGCAGAATGCCCTATGCCCCGTTCAGGGGAAATGGCCTGGAAAGACTGTAATGATCTCTCTGATCGCTTTTCTGATGGAGCCTGCTCTCGCCTTCTTTCCTCTCTCTCTCACTCACTCTCACTCTCTAGCTCCCTCCCTCTCACTGTCTCTCCTTTCTGTTCTCTTTTGATGTCTCCCTGTCCCGCGCTATCCCCCCAGGGGTTGTAACCAAAATTAGTGCCTTCAGAAAGTTTTCACACCCCTTGACTTTTTCCACATTTAGTTGTGTCACAGTTGGATTAACATTTATTTAATTGTCATTTTTTGTCAACGATCTGCACAAAATATTCTAATGTCAAAGTGGAAGAAAAATTCAAACATTTCAAAAAAATATATGAAAATAAAACACTTGATATTGAATTAAGTATTGAACCCCCTGAGTCAATACATCTTAGAATCACCTTTGGCAGCGATTACAGCTGTGAATTGTTATGGGTAAATCTCTAAGAGGTTTCCACACCTGGATTGTGCAACATTTGCCCATTATTCTATTCAAAATTCTTCGAGCTCTGTCAAATGTGTTGTTGATCATTGCTGGACAACCATTTTCAGGTCTTGCCATAGATTTTCAAGCAGATTTAAGTCAAAACTGTAACTTGGCCATTCAGGAACATTCACTGTCTTCTTGGTAAGCAGCTCCAGTGTTTGGCCTTGTGTTTTAGGTTATTGTCCTGCTGAAAGGTGAATTAATTTCCCAGTGTCTGCTGGAAGTAAGACTGAACCACATTTTCCTCTAGGATTTTGCCTGTGCTTAGCTCCATTCCATTCATTTTTTACCTTGAAAAACTCTCCAGTCCTTACCGATTACAAGCATACCCATAACATGATATAGCCACCACTATGCTTGAAAATATGGAGAATGTTACTCAGTAATGTGTTGTATTGGATTTGCCCCAAACATAACACTTTGTATTCAGGACTAAAAGTGAATTGCTTAGCCATATTTTTTGCACTACTTTAGTCAAAACATTTTTACGTTAAATGACTCCACCAATCAGTGCAGCTAAAGCAGCTTGCTATGGAGCGGGTAAGCGCTTTAATCTGTATAGTAAAGTTGTTAAGAGCAAATTGTATTTTGCTGTAATGCACTGTTAAAAAGGGTTTTGTAACACTTAAACTAGTGGCAACTGAGCTGCCACCATTGTTAGGGAGACAAAACCTTAACTTTGCTGGAGTTTACACCAATCAGGCCCCTGAGGACTGTAATTGCCCAGGCCTGGTATATGGGGTTATGAGACAGTTTTAACTTCTCACGAGTCACAAACCCGGATCCGGGATCCCCCCATCAAAAAAGCTGACTAGCATAGCCTAGCCTAACGCGACAGGGATATCATATAATATAATTTTCATGAAATCAAAAGTCCAAGACACCAAATAAAAGATAAACATCTTGTGAATCCAGCCATCATTTCCGATTTTTAAAATGTTTTACAGTGAAAACACAATATGTATTTCTATTAGCTAACCACGATAGCAAAAGACATATTTTCACAATTTTTTTACCGCATAGGTAGCTATCACAAATTCGACCAGATAAAGATATAATTAGTCACTAACCAAGAAACAACTTCATCAGATGACAGTCTTATAACAGATTTATTGTATAGCATATGTTTTGTTCCAAAAATGTGCATATTTCAGGTATAAATCATAGTTTTACATTGCAGCCACCATCACAAATCTCACCAAAGCAGCCAGAATAATTACAGAGAGCAACGTGAAATACCTAAATACTCATCATAAAACATTTATGAAAAATACATGGTGTACAGCAAATGAAAGACAAACATCTTGTGAATCCAGCCAATATTTCCGATTCTTTAAGTGTTTTACAGCGAAAACACAATATAGCATTATATTAGCTTACCACAATAGCCAAACACACAAATGCATTTATTAGCAGCAAAAGGTAGCGATCACAAAAACCAGCAAAAGATATAAAATTAATCACTAACCTTGRMCAACTTCATCAGATGACAGTCTTATAACATCAGGTTATACAATACACTTATGTTTTGTTCRAAAATGTGCATATTTAGAGCTGCAAACCGTGGTTATACATTGTGAAAATGTAGCATCGATTCCCCAGAATGTCAGGAGATATTTTGGACACTCACCTAATCTGACCAAAGAACTCATCATAAACTTTACTAAAAAATACATGTTGGATAGCAAATGAAAGATACACTCGTTCTTAATGCAACCGCCGTGTTAGATTTWAAAAAATAACTTTACGATAACAAACAGCTTACGTTATAGCGAGACAGCGCCCGCCAAAAACGGCAGATAATAGAAATAACATTTTCCACAGAAATACGAAATAACATCATAAATTGTTCTTACTTTTGCTGAGCTTTCATCAGAATCTTGTACATGGAGTCCTTTGTCCAGAATAAATCGTTGTTTGGTTTTAGAATGTCCTTCTCTCCTGTCGAATTTGCTCCACAAGGCTAGCCAATGTTGGTGACGTTCCCAATTTCTCTCGACGCAGAGAACGGAAAACTCCAAAAGTCCCATTAAACGTTGAATAAACTGATGAAACTCAGTTGAAAAAACCTACTTTATGATGTTTTTCTAATATCTATCAAATAAAAACAGAGCCGGAGATATTAGCCGTGTATACCGAACGCTTATCATCAGACAACATGGAGGTACTTCCCGYGCCTAGGTAGAGAAAGGAAATTCTGGTCACGTCATTCCAAGAGCTCTTGTTCGACCTCAGATCAAGCTAGACACCCCWTTCCACCTTCCACTGCCTGTTGACATCTAGTGGAAGGCGTATGCAGTGCATGCAAATCTATAAATATAAGGAATTCAATAGGCAGGCCCTGGAACAGAGCATCGTTTTCAGATTTTTCACTTCCTGTCTGGAAGTTTGCTGCAAAATGAGTTCTGTTTTACTCACAGATATAATCCAAACAGTTTTAGAAACTTGAGAGTGTTTTCTATCCAATAGTAATAATAATATGCATATTGTACGATCTAGAATAGAGTACGAGGCAGTTTAATTTGGGCACGATTTTTTCCAAAGTGGAAACAGCGCCCCCATATTGACAAGAGGTTTTAAATGGAGGTTAGAGGGGAAAGGAAACAAATATTTTTTTATTTAAATATCACTTCCGGGTTACTTTTTCTCAGGATTTCGCTTGCAGAATAAATATTATTTATCCCACAGACAATATTTTGACAGTTTTGGAAACTTTGGAGTGTTTTCTATACTAATCTGTAAATTATATGCATATTCTACGATCTGGGCCAGAGAAAATTTCCGTTTACGTTGGGTACGTTATTTAAAAAAAAAAAAAAATCTGACCCCTAGCGCTAAGAGGTTAAACAAATGTGGTTTCTACTGACAATTGAGATGTACAAACTATGGCATAAGGGAACGATGAGCGGATAAGATGTAATCCATCATTTTGATTAAGACATTAATGAGCGAGCTAAGACGAACGTAGTCAATAAGACGGATGTAGTCAAAACTATTTGTTCAGCACTTCTAAAATGTACAACGACAAAATTCAGAACATGGGCCATTTTTACAGTAATCTCCCAGTACACCAAGTCAGAGCCGTCGGATAAATAAAGCGGGAATATTAGCAGACAATGAAAGCTCTTACAATATTCGATGATAACATTTCTCTAAAACAGGTTATAGGCTACATGTGCACCACCAAGTCAGAACAGTAGGGTAAGTTATGAGGGCTAAAGGGACCAAGTTATTAGGATGTGGCACATGGGCTACTAACAGCTTACTACACACCATACATTTAGTATTACTTTCTAAGCTACAGTATACATATCTCCATGGCATTTTACATAATTTATTCAGCAGCACACAAGTAATTTTTGTAGTCACCATTGTGCTGTGCTCACTTGAACAGGAAGGTGGCGCACGGTCCTTCTTGTGGGCAAAGTTTGTCATGAAACTTTGTCATCAAAGTCTTGTCATTCTCTGGATTTATGGTGCTTTCAAGACAACTGAGAACTCCGAAAAAAAACAAGGTTGAATCATGACGTTAGTGATCTTCAGGTCGGAGCTCGGAGCTCTTCCTCAGTCGTTCCTCAGAGTTCCCAGTTGTCTTGAACTCACTGAAGTCTGAGATTTTCCAGTTCCTAGGAATGACAACATGGCCAATTTATGCAACTTTTTCTGGCCCATGTTGCGTGTGAATTTTTATCCTTTTAAGCTTGGAAAAGAGACCCTTAAAACCAGACTTGGACCACACACCCTCCCCACTGAATAGCAGGGTAAGCAAAACAGTGATTCCTTTGCAACACTTGCAGTTAGCCACTGATTCATTCCAAAATAGTAATTGTTGAATTTGCGATTTCCAACTTGTTGTGTAATGTTTATGGCAAATGGCCGATGAGCACTGATACGTTTTARCTATAATTTCTCTTCATATGACAAGGATTGAAAAGGATTTGCCAGTAGATTGTCCGCTTGTCTAGCTTGCTAACTAAGATTTTGAAAGTATGATGTTGAAATGATCAGTCCAGTCAAAGCTACGGTAGATATAACAGAATTTAACATACAGTTGAAGTTTACATACACTTAGGTTGGAGTCATTAAAACTTGTTTTTCAACCACTCCACAAATTTCTTGTTAACAAACTATAGTTTTGGCAAGTCTGTTTGGACATCTACTTTGTGCATGACATAAGTAATTTTTTCAACAATTGTTTACAGAAAGATTATTTCACTTATAATTCACCGTATCACAATTCCAGTGAGTCAGAAGTTTACATACACTAAGTTGACTGTGCCTTTAAACAGCTTGAAAAATTCCAGAAAATAATGTCATGCCTTAGAAGCTTCTGATAGGCTAATTGACATCATTTTGCCGTCCATTCTTGAGGTGTTACTGTGGATGTATTTCAAGGCCTAACTCAAACTCAGTGCCTCTTTGCTTGACATCCTGGGAAAATCAAAAGAAATCAGCCAAGACATCCACAAGTCTGGTTCATCCTTGGGAGCAATTTCCAAACGCCTGAAGGTACCACATTTAAAAACAATTGAACGCACGTATAAACACCATGGGACCACGCAGCTATCATACCGCTCAGGAAGGAGACCCATTCTGTCTCCTAGAGAATGAACGTACTTTGTTGCGAAAAGTGAAAATCAATACCAGAACAACAGCAAAGGACCTTGTGAAGATGCTGGAGGAAACAGGTACAACAGTATCTATATCCACAGTAAAACAAGTCCCATATTGACGCCGCTCAGCAAGGGAGAAGCCACTGCTCCAAAACCGCCATAAAAAAGCCAGACTACGGTTTCCACATGGGGACAAAGAGCCTACTTTTTGGAGAAATGTCCTCTGGTCTGATGAAACAAAAATAGAACTGTTTGGCCATAATGACCATCGTTATGTTTTGGAGGAAAATGGGGGACGCTTGCAAGCCGAAGAACACCATCCAACCGTGAAGCACGGGGGTGGCAGCATCATGTTGTGGGGTGCTTTGCTACAGGAGGGACTGGTGCACTTCACAAATTAGATGGCTCCATGAGAAAGGAAAATGATGTGGATATATTGAAGCAACATCTCAAGACAACAGTCAGGAAGTTAAAGCTTGGTCGCAAATGGGTCTTCCAAATGTACAATGACCCAAGCATGCTTCCAAGTTGTGGCAAAATGGCTTAAGGACAACCAAGTCAAGGTATTGGAGTGGCCATCACAAAGCCTTGACATCAATCCTATATAAAATGTGTGGTCAGAACTGAAAAAGCGTGTGAGAGCAAGGAGGCCTACAAATCTGACTCAGTTACACCAGCTCTGTCAGGAGGAATGGGCCAAAATTCACCCAACTTATTGTGGGAAGCTTGTGGAATGCTCCCGAAACGTTTGACCCAAGTAAACATTTAAAAGGCAATGCACCAAATACTTGTAACGCTTGTCGAAGGATGAGACCCAGGTGCAGCGTGGTACTGTGTCATGCTTCTTTATTAAATCCGAACACCAAACAAACAAAACAACAAAAGAACAACGAACGTCACGTTCCGTAGGCTACGTAGAGCTAACAAAAAACAACATCCCACAACCTAAGGTGGCAAAACAGGCTGCCTAAGTATGATCCCCAATCAGAGACAACAATAGACAGCTGTCCCTGATTGAGAACCATACCCAGCCAAAACATAGAAACACAAAACCTAGAAATAAAGAACATAGAATGCCCACCCAAATCACACCTTGGCCAAACCAAATAGAGACATAAAAAGGCTCTCTAAGGTCAGGGCGTGA
Source organism: Salvelinus sp. IW2-2015 (assembly GCF_002910315.2). Classification (NCBI taxonomy): domain Eukaryota; kingdom Metazoa; phylum Chordata; class Actinopteri; order Salmoniformes; family Salmonidae; genus Salvelinus; species Salvelinus sp. IW2-2015. The sequence continues at coordinate 50,868,214 of NC_036858.1, forward strand.
CAATACTAATTGAATGTATGTAAACTTCTGACCCACTGGGAATGTGATGAAATAAATAAAAGCTAAAATAAATCATTCTCTCTACTATTATTCTGACATTTCACATTCTTAAAATAAAGTGGTGATCCTAACTGACCGGGGATTTTTATTATTATTATTAAATGTCAGGAATTGTGAAAAACTGAGTTTAAATGTATTTGGCTAAGGTGTACGTGAACTTCCGACTTCAACTGGAATTGTATTTGTGGCCAATGACCTTGAGCCTTCTTGGATGGACACTTCTAATATACATTTATGGCAGCACCTAAGGGGGCTTGAACTTTCTTATTTATTTTTTACTTTTATCCCCTTTTCATCCCCAATTTCATGGTATCCAATTGGTAGTTACAGTCTTGTTTCATCGCTGTAACTCCCATACAGACTCAGGAGAGGCGAAGGTCGAGAGCCGTGCGTCCTCCGAAACACAACCCAGGCAAGCCGCACTGCTTCTTGACACAATGCCCAGAAGCACCAATGTGTCAGAGGAAACATCGTACACCTGGCGACCGTGTCAGCGTGCAATGTGCGTGACCAGTCACAGGAGTTGCTAGAGTGCGATGGAACAAGAACCTTCCTGCCGACCCGACCAAACCTTCCCTTAACCTGGACGATGCTGGGCCAATTGTACACCGCCCCATGGGTTTCCCGGTCGCAGCCGGCTGCAACAGAGCCTGGACTCGAACCAGGATCTCTAGTGGCACAGCTAGCACTGCGATGCAGTGCCTTAGACCACTGCACCACTCGGGAGGCCAGGGCTCRAACTTTCTAGCTCTCCCTGTAGATGTTGCTGTGATGTAGTGTCCCTATGAGTGGCAGAACACTGAGCCAATCACAGCGCAACTAGATAAGATTACCAACCCCTACGCTCTGTATTTTCCGCTGGCTGCCCCTCCATCACAGAAAGCACTGAGCTTGGCGGAAACACCTGCATTTTGGAGCTGCCTTCCTCAAGAAAGCAATAAAAGAGACCATGATTGTATTAACTAAATATATATTTACATTGTTTGCCAAAATAACATGCAAAACAGGCAACAACATTTATTTTTTTATTTTTTTTATTTTTTTTGCTAAACAGGTTGGGCTCAAAACCCCTGCCCTGAATGAGGGGTCGCCACTGACGGAAACATTCATCCTATGGTGTTCTGAAACAGGACATGGTGTGTCGTAACACCACAAAAGTTGTGAAACACCTTGCCAGAGACTGGGAGTAGTAACCCGGAAAAGGTTGAAAACACTATTATGGTGTTTCGAGTTCTGTTTCATGCATAATTAGATCCCTTGTCTTTTGGTGTTGTTTCCTCTCTCTAAAGCTCCTAAACAATACTATGATGTTTCGAATCCTGTCTAGTGCAGAATTAGATCCTATCTTCTGGAGTTTCCAAATACTGTAAATGGGTGTCCCTCTTCTTTTTGTATTTTCCCTGCTCCTATATGGTGTGCTGATAAACTCCTCATAGATAATTCCAAAAGGTAAAATGTACTGTATTATGCTCAAACAAAGGATATGAGAAAATATCGTTTTGTGAAAATACGTTTGTCCAGGATGATGATTAACGAGTACAAAAGGGCTTTTTCAAGACATGATTTTGAAGCTTCAAATGCTTTAACTTTTTTCTTTGCAAATTATCAAATGACAAAACATGAACAGGTCTTTAACATTTTTATATTGATAAGTAAGACAGTTCAAAGATCTGTAAGTTATTTATCATATTMATATTCTTCAAAATCAAGGGAAATATGGTATTATATTTGACATGAATAGAAATAAAATACTGTCAATGACTGCTAGAAGTTAGAAGTAGCACTAATACAAAACTTGTACAAAACTTCAGCTCAGGGCTCAATGCGATCCACCAGTCATCCATTATGCTAATGTCTCTGAACTGAGTCTTTATATTCAGATGATGGTACATGGAAGGTTGTTCAGATGGCTTGAGTCACAGTACAATTACGTTAGATGATATGATTGACAGTTGACAGGTCAGTTGGCATTAGTCTGTGATCCTTGTCTAAATTGGCTTTGGTTAGGATTCGCCAGCCTGTGGTAAATGTAGTATGTATGTTTTTCTGCATGGAAACTGAGAAATAGCAAATAATAACAAGCAATAATGGTAGTACATGAATGCGTATTTCAGTTATTAACTGCTTTAATATTTCTTAAATTGCAACATGAATATACAATTATTAAACATCAATAGCAATATGCAAAATGCATATATACCTGAATGAAGCTATGCAAATATAGAAACAAGATAACAATATGAATGTCAAAAGTTGGATGCAATAACATGCTTTCTCCGGTGAGATACATGCAGGCTCTTGCGAATTGAAGGAAAATTATGAAACACGGAGACGAAAGACAAATCATTTTTTCATTTTTCTTGGTAAATTTTTTGGGGAAGGCTGGCTTCCCTTGGCATCCATGAGTACATGCCACTAATAATTACTGCCATTGTCTACCATAGGAAAAGTGTTAACTTCCCAGTGTATTCTTTAAAATGTTGATTAAAATATTGTCTGAAAATGATCAATCAATATTTACACTATAAACCATTGACATTTCAAAACCATTTGATTGAATGAAAGACACACTCTGTCAAAACATTCTTTTTTGTGTTTGGATGCAGCCTTTTTCATGGACTGAAACACCAACAATGGGTTTCACGAGGTTCTCTTAAAAACACCAATATTCAGATTGAAGAACCACTTCTGGTGTTTCAGAGTACTTCCATTCTGTTTTTACCCGCAAAACATCAGTCTCAACATCAACAGTGAAGAGGCAACTCCGGGATGCTGGCCTTCTAGGCAGAAATGCAAAGAAAAAGCCATATCTCAGACTGACCAATAAAAATAAAAGATTAAGATAGGCAAAAGAACACAGACACTGGACAGAGGAACTCTGCCTAGAAGGCCAGCATCCCGGAGTCGCCTCTTCACTGTTGATGTTGAGACTGGTGTTTTGCAGGTACTATTTAATGATGCTGCCAGTTGAGGACTTGTGAGGCATCTGTTTCTCAAACTAGACACTAATGTACTTGTCCTCTTGCTCAGTTTTACACCAGGGCCTCCCATTCCTCTTTCTATTATGGTTAGAGCCAGCACAAACAATACATCTGATCTTGAGAAGCCCCTCTCTGTAGCAGAGATTGACCAGTCAATAAAATCAATGAAAAGTGGTGAGGCCCTGGGCCCCGATGGTTACCCAATTGAGTTTTACAAAAGATTATCTTCTAAGCTGGGACCCTTATTATGCAACTTTTATACTGAGGCACGCATGCAGGGGTCACTCCCCCCTACCATGTCAAGGCTGTAATATCAGTCCTCCTGAAAAAGGGGAATGACCCGCCCAAATGTGAGTCCTACCGACCCATTAGCCTGCTTTGCTGTGACTATAAGATACTTACTAAGGTTCTGCATATCCGATTAGAAGTGGTTATGCCTACAATAATACAACCCGATCAGATAGGCTTTATCAAGGGCAGACGTTCATTCGGTAACCTACGGCGCTTATTCAATGTTCTTTACTCACCAAAATCTTCCCCCACTTCAGAAGCCCTGATCTCTCTGGATGCCCAGAAAGCCTTTGACCGTATTGAATTTGAATACCTTTTTACTGCACGTGAAAGATTTGGAATTGGCCCTACTTTTGTCTTGTGGATAAAGGAACTATATTCAGATCCTCAAGCATCTGTTCGTACTAACAGCACCCTCACAATATTTCTCCCTGCATAGAGGAAATTGTCAGGGCTGTCCGCTGAGTCCTCTCCTGTTTGATATAGCCATCGAACGCCTAGACATCTCCCTGAGAGGTGGCGCAGGGATGACAGTTGAGGAGGGCAGGTCCACAAACTGTCTCTGTATGCTGATGACCTCTTACTGTATATCTCAGACCCCATCACGTCTATCCCAATCACTATTGATATCATCTCCAGATTTGGCAATGTTTCAGGTTACAAAATCAAATTCACAAAAAGCTTACCCTTTCCGCTCAATAAGCAAGCAATAGATCTATCTTTGGATTAATTTCCTTTCATGGTAGCGCTCAATAATTTCACATATTTTGGGTTCTGTGTGACTCTGAACTTGAAAGACCGGTTCAATTTTAATTTCAAAACAGCCTTGGAGAAGGTTAAGCAAGACCTCAATCAATCCCCATATCATTTGTTGAGTCAACTCGGTCAAGATGGTCATCATGCCAAGATTCCTGTATGTATTTCAGACTATTTGTCAGGATTTGGCCAGGATTGTTTTGGTCACTAGATGCCCCCATTGCGCCTTTTTGAACCTTTTGTTTTTCCCTTGTTATAGTTATTAATTGCACCTGTGCCTAATTTCCTTGTAGGTATTTAAACCCTTAGTGTTCCTCAGTTCTTTGCTCTGTGTTTGTATGTTAGCTCCCAGCCCCAGCCATGCTGTGAAACTTTATTTCTGTAGTTGGATTTTCCTGAGGTACTCTGGTTTTGTTCTTGTTTATTTTTGATTATTCTTTTTAAGGTTTGTTTTTTCCTGCTGTTCTTACCACTTTGTGGATTTTCATTGTATCTTGGAGGATACTCTTTTTTTTTTCTTGGCATTACTTTTGGCGTGGTGGATTTATATTTTTTGCCTGAAGATCTTTTTCCTTTATTAAACCACCGTCTCTAGTACTGCTGTGTCTGCCTCATCTTCTGGGTTCTGCCGACTATTAGTGACTGTTTCTCACACCGGGTCCTGACACTATTCCCATCTTTATTGCAAAATATATATATTTTAAACTGGATAGACATATCTACTTTCATTTGGAATAAAAAGATCCCATGGTTGCGTGAAGTGTTTTTGAAGAGACAGAAAGGAGAGGAGGGTCTTGCCCAACCCAATTTCCTCCATTACTATTGGGCTGCTAATATTCACAAKGTAACCTTTTGGGTCTCTACATTTTTAGAGGGGGAAGGACCGGTGTGGTCCCTTATGGAAAAGCACTCGTGTTAAACATCATCCCCAGTCTCCTTAGTCTGTGCACCCCTACCATTGAGCATTCAATACCACTCAAACAACCCTACTGTGAAAAGTTCCCTCAGGATATGGTCTCAGTTTAGGATCCACTTTGGACATAGACAAGCTATCTCATCCATGCCTTTTATTTCCAACCCACTCTTCACACCTTTATAGCTATGGTTTCAGAAAGGATTGAAGAGTGTAAAATACCTTTTCCATGAGTGTATATTTACCTCCTTTGAACATCTAGTTAGAGAGCACAGTATACCTCAGACACACTTCTTCAGGTACCTGCAGATTCGTAACTTTACAAGAAAGATTTCCCCCTCATTCCCATCTCTCCCACCCACCAGCTGGCTCAATGAATGTCTGAACCTGGATCCCTATGTAAAGGGAAACATTTCGAAGTGTCACGTGTGCTCCCTCTCCGGTCTCTAGGTCACCAGCATGCTCGTTTTGGTGCAGACATGTCACCATCGTTACGCACACCTGCGCGTCATCAGACTCGCCTGGACTCCATCACTTCCATGATTACCTTCCCTATACTGTATATGTCACTCCCTTTGGTTCCTTCCCCAGGTGTTATTGTTATTGTTTCTGTTCCTGGGTCATGGCTGTGCGTTGTTTGTGTTACGTGTTTGTTTCATTTGTTTATTAAAACACTCACTCCCTGAACTTGCTTCCCAACTCTCAGCGCACATTGTTACACTAAGCTATATGACAATATTCAGAATATTGCATGCCCCACTCTTGACCATGTAAAGCGTTCATGGGAGGAAGAGTTTGATTTCCGATATGGCCTGGCATTCTGCAATTGACAGGATGCACTCATCCTCTATCTGCATTAGACATGGGTTATTACAGTTTCAAGTATTTCATCGCCTACACTTTTGCAGGAGTAGACTTGCCAGATTGTTTCCAGAAATAGACCCAACCTGCTCTAGATGCCATCAGGCACCCGCCACGCTGTATCACACATACTGGTCATGCCTGGCACTAGTTCCATKCTGGTCCTCTATATTTGAGACTTTCTCATATACAGTATATGCAATAAGGAAATTGCCCCAGATCCCTCTGTTGCTATTTTCGGGGTAGCCCCCGAAGGGCTTACTCTTTGTAACACCCAAGTAGACGCCATAGCCTTCTGGCCCGCCAACTCTTTCTTTTGAAGTGGAAGTCATATATTGTTTAACAGCTATTGCATAGGATAGTATCAATGTAACTTGTTGCTGTATTTATGTTGTTACTGTCCATTATGTTCTATCTACTTCTAAAAATCAATTAAACCAATTTCTCATCTCTTTCTCTCCCGAGGTGTGAGAGATGTGTTCTTTATTTCTCTCTCTCTCTCTCTCTCTTGGGGTGTGACATCAGAGTCAGATTGTGAGATGTGTTCTGTCTCTCTCTCCAGGTGGCCGTGGTGTGGTTGTAGGTCCCATTGTTAGCCAGTACTTGTCTGACGTGTTTTGTGATAACGAGTACGGACCTAACTTCCTGTTTGTAAACAATGGAGACGGAACCTTCACTGACGTGGCTCAGCAGGCAGGTGAGAGGAAGATGGAGAGACAGCTAATTGAACAGGTTTATCTATGTATTTTGATTGCCACACCATATATTACTGTGGTGTTTTTCATTTTAAAAGTTAAAATGGGAGTTCCCTCCTCTGTGTACCAGGTGTGGAAGACCCCATGCAGCACGGTAGAGGGGTGACTTTGGCTGACTTCAACAGAGACGGAAAGATGGACATTGTCTACGGAAACTGGAACGGGCCACATCGACTCTACCTACAGCTGGGCAACAACCGCAAGCACAGGTTCAAGGTATTTAAACACAGATTCCACGTACGGTACTGTGGTTCAAGCACATGTTCAAGGTTTGGTAGACGGGTACAAACACAACTTCAGCACAGGTTCAAGGTACGGTAACAAAGGTTCAAGCACAGTAATCAACTAGCATCCCACCGTTTCTTCTATTGAGCAGTACATTGATCTTAGCTAACCTTCAGCTACTGTGCTTAATGATTCTAGAGGGTACAGCAGATCCTTCCTCTGACACACACACACGCACGCTGCTGCTGCTGCTGCTCTGTCTCCTCTGAAAATAATCAATGGGTACTTTCCTGCTAGAACAAAGCCCAGCTATTTAGATCCTGAATGCCATTATTATCAATGTATTTTTATGGTCTTAAATACTTTCGGCTGATGATTTACCAATTACTTCTAACTGTAGTTAAAAGTTAAATAGCTAATTCAATTTGTTTCCAGTGTATGCATGTGTGTGTGTATTGTGTGTGTGTTGTCAGGGATTAAGCTGTCCCAGTGAGGCCTTACACCACAAACCCCATAAACCTTGGCTGGGCTGATGTTTCTGTTAATCCAATGAGTCCCACCATCGCACCGGCATGATTTATACTGATCAAAAATAAAAACGCAACAAGCAACAATTTTACTGAGTTACAGTTCATATAAGGAAATCAGTCAATTGAAATAAATAAATTAGGCCCTAATCTATGGATTTCACATCACTGGGTAGGTGAGCAGCCATTGGTGGGCCTGGGAGGGCATAGGCCCACCCACAGGGGAGCCAGGCCCAGCCAATCAGAGTTTTTCCCCACAAAAGGGCTTTATTACATACAGAAATACTCATCAGTTTCATCATCTCTCCGGGTGGCTGGTCTCAGGTGATCCCACAGGTGAATAAGCTGGATGTGGAGTGCCTGGGCTGGTGTGGTTACACGTGGTCTGCGGTTGTGAGGCCGGTTGGACGTACTGCCAAATTCTCTAAAATGATGTTGGATGCGGCTTATGTAGAGAAATGAACATTCAATTCCCTGGCAACAGCTCTGGTAGTCATTCCTGAAGTCAGCATGCCAATTGCATGCTCTTTCAAAACTTGAGACATCTGTGGCATTGTGTTGTGACGAAACTGCACCTTTTAGAGTGGCCGTGTATTGTCCCAGCACAAAGTGCATCTGTGTAATGATCATGCTGTTTAATCGGCTTCTTGATATGTGTCACGTATACTCCCTCTCTGGCCTCTAGGTCATCAGACTGCTGATTAGCCCGCACACCTGTCACCATCATCTTGCGCACCTGCGCCTCATGACACTTACCTGGACTCCATCACCTCTTTGATTATCTTCCCTATATCTGTCACTCCTCTTGGTTCTTTCCTCTGGTGTCATTGTCTCTGTTTTCATGTCGGTGCATTGTTTGTGGTTTGTGTTCATTGTTTCTTTTATTTATTAAAATACTCACTCCCTGAACATGCCGACTCTCAGCGCACTTGTTACAGAATAACACCTCACCTAAGGGAAGCATCAGGGAGTGTTATTTTATTTCTTATGTCAGAGTAATGACGCCGGGTCCGGGAACTGCTACAGGCTCATGCCTCGACCAGATCGCTAGGCTTCCCTGCCTCAGCTGGCTCGTCGGGCTCTCATGCCTCAGCCGGATCGCCAGGTTCCCCTGCCTCAGCCGTCTCGTCGGGCTTTCATGCCTTAGCCGGATCGCCAGACTCCCCTGCCTCAGCCGGCTCGTTGGGCTTTCATGCCTCCACCGGATCGCCAGGCTCCCCTGCTTCCACCGGCTCATCAGGTTCTCATGCCTCAGGCGGATCGCCAGGCTACCCTACCTCGACTGATCTGTCAGGTTCTCGTGCCCCAGCTGATTCGACAGGTTCTCGTGCCCAGCTGATTCGACAGGTTCTCGTGCCTCTGCTGACATTACAAGTTCTCGCACATCAGCAGGGGTGATCGGTCCGCTCCTGATCCCCGGGTTCGTCCCCTTTGACGGCGTCCTGCGGCTGGAACTGCGCGTCAGAGAGGGGGTATTGTCACGTATACTCCCTCTCCGGCCTCTCGGTTATCAAGCTGCTGATTATCCCGCACACCTGTCACAATTGTCTTGCGCACCTGCGCCTCATGACACTCACCTAGACTCCATCACCTCCTTGATTACCTTCCCTATATCTGTCACTCCCCTTGGTTCTTTCCTCAGGTGTTATTGACTTTGTTTTCTTGTCGGTGCGTTGTTTGTTTCGTGTTCATTGTTTCTTTTATTTATTAAAACACTCACTCCCTGAATTTGCTTTCCGACTCTCAGCGCACTCGTTACAATATGCCACACCTGTCAGGTGGATGGACTATCTTGGCCAAGGAGAAACGTTCCTTAACCAGGATTTAAACAAATTTGTGCACAACATATAAAACATATATTTATATAAAATATATAAATGAAAAGCTGAGACTTCCACAAACAAAGACCATAGGAAATCCCAGGACATAATGACTATAATACCAGAATTAGCTCACATAGTTGGCTGTTCACCTCAACCTCAAAACTCACACACACACACACACACACACACACACACCCACCACAACACACACACACACACCACACACACACACACACACACACACCAACACACACACACACCACACCACACACACACACCACACACACACACACACACACACAACACACACACACCACCCACACACACACACAGTATCTGGGTTGAGCTTTGGCATTGGTAATTAAGGTGTTGTCAAAGGTGTGTACGGGAGGTGAAGTCAGGTGCAGGAGAGCAGAGTGTAGTGAACAGGCACACTTTAATTCCGTTCCAAAATACACAGCACATAAAAACAATAACGTGCCAAAAACACGGAACATGACAAAAGTAAAGCGCCAGACAATAATCCACAATACCAAACAAACAATTACACACAAAGACATGATGGGAAACAGAGGGCTAAATACATGTAGAATGATTAGGGAATGAAAACCAGGTGTGTATGGGACAAGACAAAACAAATGGATATATGAAAAATGGAGCGGCGATGGCTAGAAAGCCGGTGGCGTCGATCGCCGAATGCCGCCCGAACAAGGAGAGAAGCCTACTTCGGCGGAAGTCGTGACAGGTGTTTTGTCACTCCAGTAATCTACTGAATAAGGAGCTGAAGCAGCAGCTTGGCTGGACAGGGGGAAGAGTGGAAAGTGCCGATTAGGACTGTTTTAACTCTATGGCTGCAGCGACCACACACACACACACACACTTGCACACTCACACATGCACGCAAAAACACAGGCACACACACTCATCTTAGCAGTATGTCTCCCAGCCCCACCATCCGTAACTAAGCATAAATCTCAGAAGACATGATGTGAGCTAATGGGGCATCTTGATATGAAATATGTCAGCAGGGATTCAGTGAAAATCACTATCATGTTGATTTGAATTGAACAAATCTGAGATTTGACTAAGTAGTTGGTCCTCTTCGCTAGTCTGGCTAACAACTAACTCTCCAAGTCCTGCTGGCTTCAGTCGTCGGATGGCTCATTGATGTTGTCGCCACAATGCGTCGATAATGAAGGGGGCTGTATTTTTTACTGGTTGGCTCTCCTCTTTCTATTTCGCTCAAATACCCACATACTATGCACAGCCCTTCCATTACAACGGTTGGACTTTCAAATCCAAACAAGTTGAGGTCTCAACCCCAGAGGAAAAAAAAMCATTTGAGAGAACCAATCAAGGCCTCCTTTCTAGATCAGTGTGTCACAACTCTCCCTGCACTGTGAGTCACGTGGGCCGCATCAGCCAGGCTACTTCTTCCCAGTATAGAGCACCTCACTCCATCTCCTTTGCCCCTCTCTTTATCTCCCCTTCCCTATCTCACCCTTTTTGAATTTCCCTTTCCTCTCTTCTCTCGTCAACTTCTCTCTCTCTCCCCTCTCCCTTTTTTCTTTGGCCTTTCCATCCTCTCATTCACCTTAACAACAGAAGATCACTTTCTGCACCTTTCTACTCTTCCCTCGTTCCCTTTCCTTCTCTCCCTCTTTCTCTCTCCTCACTCTTCCTCCCCTCACCTCACTCCTTCATGCCCTCACTTGGCCATCCCCTCTCCTTCACCTAAACAGTAGAAGGTCACTCCCCTCCCTCCCCGCTTTCCTCATCCCCTCTCCTCTCCGCCCTCCCCTTAGGCTTTATGATCCATATAATTAACACAGGGAGTAAACACTGTAAGGAGAGGTGAGAGGGAGGAGATAGAGGAGGAAGAGGAGAGGAACATATACACTACAAGACCAAAAGAATGTGGACACCTGCTCGTCGAACATCTCATTCCAAAATCATGGGCATTAATATGGAGTTGGTCCCCCCTTTGCTGCTATAACAGCCTCCACTCCACGAGCCCAGTACTAAATCACCTGACTCAGCTAACCAACAAATCAAGACTCCTCTCCCCCCAGTGTTGTAGAACAGTACAATAGTTTGGGCTTGAGGCTCCCAAATACTTTGACAGTTGACAGTTGACACTATGCCTGGTCCTGGATAGGATGTGCAGGTTTTTGTTACAGCCCAGCTTTACACCAGCTTACTCAGCAGACCGACTACACATGACTCACTTTGCTTATCCATACTCACAGTGTGTCCAGCAGTCACATTTCATTACATTTGACCACAATTGCACATGTATTACCCKTTTACCCTTTTAAGAAAACACATGAAAAATGCTTGCAGACAGGACGGAGTGACCCACTATTTGGGTTTGGTTGAGAGTTTTCCCACTCGACAGATGGTACATTTACAGAAATACTATTTTATGAACAGGAATATCCCCCAGTGTGTATGTAATATCAACACGAAACATTGCCTAAACCCCATGAGGTCGCCATAGTGTAATGTTAGCTACCTGGAGTGAGTGAACATATTGAGTATCCCCATAATGTTACATTGGTCTCCTGGTGTTCCTGTTGTGTGTGGAGGTGTGTGTGTGGAGGTGTGTGTGCTTGCGTGCAAACGCGTGCCGTGCATATATACGTTCGTGCCTGTGTTCCTGTGTCTGTGTTAACATATTGTCTCCCTCCCCCAGGACATAGCATCTCAGAAGTTCTCCATGCCGTCTCCGGTGCGTACGGTCATCGCTGCAGACTTCGACAACGACAACGAACTAGAGGTGTTCTTTAATAACATTGCTTACAGAGGGTCGTCATCCAACAGACTGTTCAGGTACACACACACACACACGCACGCACACACACAGACACATGCACGGAGACGCACACACATACACACTCACACACATGCAATATGTCAGTTGAATCATCAGTTCCAAAAAGCAATTAAACTAATTTAATTTCCATGTAAATTTGAGCCTCAAATCTTAGCTAACATTTGTTAATGTCAGATCTCTAATTCCTCTATTATTTTGGACTTAAAGCATTTCTGTAGTCAGGAAGTAGTCATAATGACTGAATATTCCCAGACGTGTGACTATTGTTGGAGTGTGTGTTTGTGTATGTTTGTGTGCTCATGTGTGTGTCCCCTTTGTAGTTATGCAGGATTTCTGTGGTTTGAAATGGTGATCGATCCAACATCCAATGCCCGAGGCTCCACTTGTACCATATTAAAACCTGAGTTGAAGTTTCAATCATGAAACACAATCCACCAAATTAACAGTTATGTATTGTCTGGCAATGAAATACCCAGCTTGAACTATTGTCCTCATTGTCCTCATTGAAGCTAATTGATTGAATCAATCAAAGTAGTGCTGGGTTTGAGTGTGCTGAAAACCTCTGCCTTATGTTCTAAGTTGACAATGTTCTGAAGTTTAATAAAGTTGATAGAAAAACACATTTGTAACCCAATCTCAATATGGAACATTTTGTTAGGTGAGGCGCTGTACAAACTATGAGATGTTACAAGGGAAATGATAGTGATTAGTACCGGATGTGTAAATGATTGAACTTGTCCATGCCAGGATAATCAGGACAAAATAGCTGCTGTGCTTCATAACATCCAACATTACGAATGTGTAGTGGATTTGAAACTCGTCCAAAGTGTGTTGACTGGAGTAAATCAGTGGCATCACTGAGATCTAAAAGGCAACTGTCATTCACAGAGAGTGATAGGCTAGTCCAGGGTTCTCCAACTGGCGGCCCGCGTGCCGAATTTGGCCTGCGTGTGGTTTTATTTGCCCACCCAAAGTTTTCTGAGAAAAACATATATATATTTTGAAACTGTATGTCATTTTGGGACATTAAAGACTGTAAAAACACTAGGAAATCACGTCCAAGTGATTTACATTTTGGAAATATGTTCCTAAGTATTCCCACCATAATAGAGAGACATATGATCGTATACAAATGCAAGCAAGGTTTGAAATGATTGCTTTAGTCAAATTATGTATTATATATATATTTTTTTATATTGTTGGACATAAAAGTATGTAAAAATACCAGGAAATCAGCTCGAAGTGATTTTAATTTTGGAAATATATTCCCACGTATTCCCACGCATAATAGACAAGTGATCGTATATAAATGTAAGCAAGGTTTGAAATATTATATCTGTTTGGGCTTCTTGTGGTCAATTTGCAATCAACAAATTATTTGGCATTCTGTTCCGACCCCCCAACTATGCACGCAAGAACAAATTGGCCCAAGGCTGAATCAAGTTGATGATCCCTGGACTAGTCTCTTGCTTTTTTGACTAAGGCGGTTGGCTTTGAGGGGCATTTGTTGCTGTGCAGAATGTTGTGAGTTCAAGTCCCACTTGGGGAACAACAGAATGCACCCTGAGTGATGGTAGCTGGGCCTGGATTATTATGGGGAGTTTAACAGATATCTGGTTGCTATGGCAGGGTAACTAGGAGAGAACATGGGGACCCCCAGATTGAGGAGCTGAATGTGGGGGAGGCAGCCGAGCCAGAAGGACGAGGAACAGGTGAGGGTTGGGGATCAGGGGAGTGTACAGGTGTATGTGTATGGGGGGGTAGAAATACCTATTAGGCTTACACTGTGATGAACTGTTTATCATTAACCTATTCTACACTGTAAATGTGTAACGCACATCGATTAAATAGTGTAATTCCTACTTCCTCCAAGGGATGGTGCTAGATGTCTGTGGTTTGAGATTGTAAACTTGACTAATCAGCTCTGGCAGCTCTGATTCTTGCTCCTTATCAGCCTCTTTTCTCAATGTGTGTACTCTTATTATTCTTATTGTGTTGTATGTTCGTGTCCTCTCAGTGACCTGTGTCCGCTGTTAGTTCGATGTGTGTGTTCTAAGTGTTTGCATGTGTGTATGTGTTGTCGTCTATCAGGGGCGGCAGTAACAGACTTTGATGGAGACGGTCGTCTGGACCTGCTGGTATCTCATGGAGAGAGTGCTGCACAGCCTCTCTCTATCTACAGAGTCAACCAGGTACCACTGTGTGTGTGTTCTGACCGCGTGTTCTCGTTGTGTGTTCTCTCGCTTCAAGATGTTGTATCCCACACACATCTCCTTTAATATGCCCCCCCCCCCCTTCTCTTTCTCTCAGGGCTCCACTAACTCGTGGCTGCGTGTTATCCCTCGTACCCAGTACGGGGCGTATGCCCGGGGGGCTAAAGTAGTGGTCTACACCAAGAGAAGTGGTCCACACACACGCATCATCGACGGGGGCTCCGGATACCTCTGTGAGATGGAGCCCGTAGCACACTTTGGGCTCGGTAGGTCTGACACATACAGATGTACGCTCATGCACACACACATGCAGGTACATAGAGATGTACGCTCATACACACACACATGCACGTAGGAAACAAACACACGCAGCGTGCACACAGACTGAGTGTGTGTGTGGAAAGCATTGCCAGATCCATGTGGAAAGCATTGCCTTAATACCCCTTCTGATTGGAGGCCCGTGGGAGAGATGGAGAGAAAGAGAGAAAGGGGAGGAGGTGAGGGGGAAGGAGGTGGAAGGGAGAGGGAAAGGCAGGTGCAGGTGCAGCAGCTAGAAGGCCTAAATAGAAACCCCTCTCCAGCCCCTCATCCCCATAGTTCAGCCAAGACAGTTAACTTCTGCCGGTTCAGACTAGCACTAGTGTAGTGTGTGTGTGTGTGTGTGTGTGTGTGTGTGTGTGTGTGTGTGTGTGTGTGTGTGTGTGTGTGTGTGTGTGTGTGTGTGTGTGTATTGACATGATATAGAAACATTAAAGGAACATTATGGGGATTTTACGGGAACATTATGTAAACATTCTGACAATGTTATGGAACATTATGAGGATGTTTTGGTGATGTTACCTGTCTCTCCAGGTAAAGACATAGCCACTAATGTTGAGGTGTACTGGCCAGATGGGAAGTCAATAGCCAGGCCTCTGGAACCAAGTGAGATCAACTCTGTCCTGGAGATCGCCTATCCCAGAGAGGAGGAGGAGGGCACACCTGAAATAGAGATAGAGGTAAGGACTGTCTTTTTATCTCACTCTTTCCTTCTCTCTTTCTCTCTCTCTCTCTCTCTTTCATTGTTTCTTTCTCCCTCTCACTGCCCTCCCCCTCTCTCTCAATTCAATTCAAGGGGCTTTATTGGTATGGGAAACATATGCTAACATTGCCAAAGCAAGTAAAGTAGATAATATACAAAAGTGAAATAAACAATAAACAATAAACAATAAACAACCATAAACATTTCACTCACAGAAGCTCCAAAAGAATAAAGACATTACAAATGTCATATCATGTATATATACAATGTTGTAACGATATGCAAATGGTTAAAGTACAAAAGGGAAAATAAATAAACATAAAAATGTGTTGTATTTACAATGGTGTTTGTTCTTCACTGGTTCACTGGTTCTTCACTTGTGGCACCAGGTCACAAATCTTACTGCTGTGATGGCACACTGTGGTGTTTCACCCAGTAGATATGGGAGTTAATCAAAATTGGATTTGTTTTCAACATCTTTGTGGATCTGTGTAATCTGAGGGAAATATGTGTCTCTAATATGGTCATACATTTGACAGGAGGTTAGGAAGTACAGCTCAGTTTCCACCTCAATTAGTACACGCAAAACACCAGTCTCAAAGTCAACAGTGATGAGGCGACTCCAGGATTCTGACCTTCTAGCCAGTGTAGCAAAGAAAAAGACATATCTCAGACTGGCCAATAAAAATAAAAGATTAAGATGGGCAAAAGAACACAGACACTGGATAGAGGAACTCTGCCTAGAAGGTCCGCATTGCGGAGTTGCCTCTTCACTGTTGACGTTGAGGCTGGTGTTTTGCGGATACTATTTAATGAAGCTGCCAGTTGAGGACTTGTGAGGCGTCTGTTTCTCAAACTAGACACTCTAATGTATTGGCCTCTTGCTCAGTTGTGCACCGGGGCCTCCCACTCCTCTTTCTATTCTGAATAGAGCCAGTTTGCGCTATTCTGTGAAGGGAGTAGTACACAGTGTTGTACGAGATCATCAGTTTCTTGGCAATTTCTCGCATGGAATTGCCTTCATTTCTCAGAACAAGAATAGACTGACGAGTTTCAGAAGAAACTTCTTTGTTTCTGGCCATTTTGAGCCTGTAATCGAACCCACAAATGCTGATGCTCCAGATACTCAACTAGTTTAAAGAAGGACAGTTTTATTGCTTCTTTAATCAGGACAACAGTTTTCAGCTGTGCCAACATAATTGCGAAAGGGTTTTCTAATGATCAATTAGCCTTTTAAAATGATAAACTTGGATTAGCTAACACAACGTGCCATGGGAACACAGGAGGGATTGTTGCTGATAATGGGCCTCTGTACATCTATGTAGATAWTCCATAAAACATCTGCCATTTCCAGCTACAATAGTCATTTACAACATTAACAGTGTCTACACTGTATTTCTGATAAATTGTATGTTATTTTAATGGACAAAAAATTGTCTTTCTTTCAAAAATAAGGACATTTCTAAGTGACCCCAAACTTTTAAATGGTCGTGTATATGTTGAAGAGAGTGGGGCTTAAGCTTCATCCCTGGAATGAATCTCTCTCTCTCTCTCTCTCTCTCTCTCTCTCTCTCTCTGCTCTCGTCTCTTCTCTCTCTTCTCTCTCTCTCTCTCTCTCTCTCCTCTCTCTCTCTCTCTCTCTTCTCTCTCTCTCTCTCTCTCTCTCTCTCTCTCTCTCTCCTCCTCCTCTCTCTCTCTCCTCTCTCTCCTCTCTTCTCTCTCTCCCTCTCTCTCTCCGGTTGTTAATAATTAATTACCTGTGACTGTATTCTGTACTTATCATAAGATCTTGTGTTATAAGATGATACAGTTTCTCGTTTTCAACGAGACAGTATTGAAGGTGTATCCCTTTCTTACAGTGTGGCCAAGGGTTTGCTATGAATGAGAATGGCCGGTGCACAGGTAGGTTGAGCCCCACTATATGTCTTTAACAATCCCTGTTCTGTTTGCCAATGTGCTATCCTGCATCTCTTTCCCTGTAATAAACGTCTTCTCCCGCTACCTTCCTTCTCTCTCCCTCTCCTCCCACTCTCCTCCCTTCCCCCTTTACACGTCCCATTCTTTCCCTCCTCCCTCCCTCCAGATAAGGATGAGTGCACCCAGTTCCCCTCTGTGTGCCCCACTGACCGTCCTGTATGCACTAACACCTATGGCAGCTACAAGTGTCGTGCCAATAAGAGGTGCAACCAGGGCTTTGAACCCAACGATGATGGATCGGCCTGCGTGGGTGAGTGTGCTTACCCTGGTCCTAGATATGTTTGTGCTGTCTTGCCATCTCTTGTAAATGCCATGCTATGTTTGACCATAAAAAGTGTCTACACAGCACTAACAGATCTGGGACCAGGCTAGAATGGGCTACGATATACAATAGATATAGCTGCCCAAGCGAAATAGGTTTTTCGAGGCTACAGTCCTTCCACCGAGTGATCGTAACATTCTCCAAACTACTTTTCTCCTCTCTGCATCCCTGTACCTGCATGACTTACTGTTTGCACTGGCTTTGCACTGTGAGTTAATCTATGGCTGTTATTAATCTTTCTCTGTCTTCTTTGTGCCTCTCTGCAGCTCAGGTAGCTTACTTTGGGGGGACACGCTCCTCGGGGGTCCGAAGCTGGGCCGGCTTCTCTCTCTGGCTTCTTTCTCTCTCTCTGCTGCCTCTCCTCTCCTCCCGCCTGCAAACCGGACCACTGTAGCTGCTACACACTTCCTCTCCACTTCCCTCTGGAACCTTCGCTCTCCTCCCTCTATCCCTCTCTCTGGGGGAGTGTACAGTGACTCTCGAAAACAAACTGAACATGAAAGTCTCTTCTCTATCTTCATTCCTCTGGAAAATTAACTGCTCATGGAAGCGTCTACCATCTTTTCACTCGTCCTGAAACAAACTGATCATAGAACTCACTCCCTCTCTTCACTCTCAAAACGAGCTCTCCATGAACATTTCTTATTCTCTTCACTCCTCTCATACATAACAAATCATGGACTTCTCTTCCTCCTTTCTTCACTTGTTCATGGACTTTTCATGGACTTCTGTTTGTCAACACTTAGCTCCCAGCCCCCTCTGAACTGTAGAATTACACACACACACACTGGGAGCATGCTGCTGTGAGTTAAGGAGTTAACAACAAACTGCAGAGTCCTTCACACCACCTCATCAGTTGGACTAGACCTGGACTTCAGTGTGTCTGCGTCTATATATCGCACACTATTCCCTCTAGAATGCACCGGTACATATCTGGGTCATGTTCAAAAGGGCACACCATAGAAAAACGTTTCCATATATTAATACCTCCCCATTTCACTCTGTTCCAAAACGTTTATTTCGTGCCTACTGAACATAATATATGCCATTTAGCAGACGCTTTTATTCAAAGCGACTTAGTCATGCATGCATACATTTTACATATGGGTGGTCCCAGGAATCAAACCCACTACCCTGGTGTTACAAGCGCCATGCTTTACCGACTGAGCTACAGAGGACCCTGCTTTGGGTTTCCCATGATGGAAGAAAGGTAATGTCTGCTTTATTTGATGATCTTCATCATGTTTTTTACATTAGCATTGGATGATTCTTGATAGATGCTTTTCATGGAAACATAACAAATACATATCTAAACACATATCACACAGTCATACCCAAGCCTTCAATGCCAAACAGTGTTCTTCAATCCTGCTTCTAGSGCTCCGCAAGACTTTTCTTCCGTCCCAGCACATACATACCTGATTCAAACTCAGCTGATCAGATGAATCTGGAATGTTAACGTTGTGCTGGAACAAAATCCTGCACAACATATAGATCCCCAGGACCAGCACTGAAGAACACTGATGTATAATGATGCTCCCGGTACCTCAAACCAGGCTTTCCACCAAATGTTGCATTGCCTCCTTACTGTAAATAAATKATGATGATGATGTATAAATTATGATGTTCAACCTGTTTTTAAGTTAATTGCATTGCTTATCGTGTCTCCAATGTCAAATAAAAGTGTCATTATTATATAAAAGAGCCATGTGCAATGTGATTTAAAAAGTAAAATCCATCTCATTATAGGATGAATCCTAACCTGAGATTCCTGCATGTACTGTCACTCACACTTTCAATATGAATCACAGATGTCAATCAGAGATGTGTATATTTAGTACTGATGAAACTCAAGTTAGGTTCTGACACTCTGTTCCCGATGTTAGCCTTTTAATGTATAGCCATGAGAGACAATACACAAGCTGTACAAAAAGGAAACAGTCACATTGTGTGACTAAGGTTGGGATTCAGTCTGATTGCGGGTTCAAATCAAGAGAAATTGTATTTGTCTCATGCGCCGAATACAACAGGTATAGATAGGCCTTACCGTGAAATGATTACTTACAAGCCCTTAACCAGCAATGCCGTTCAAGAAATAGAGTAAATATTTGCTAAATAAACTAAAGTAAAATATAAAGTAACACAATAAGATGACATAACAATAACGAGGCTATGTACAGGGGGTACCGGTGCGGGGATACCTGTGCGGGGATACAGGTTAGTCGAGGTAATTTGTACATGTAGGTAGGGGTAAAATGACTATGCATAGATAATAAACAGTATTTGGTTTTAAATATACTTAAGCATCAAAAGTACATGTAATTTCAAAAATATACTTAAGTATCAAAAGTAAAAGTATGAATCGTTTCAAATTCCTTATATTAAGCAAACCAGGTGGCACAATTTCATATTTTTYTAATTTATGGATAGCCAGGGGCACACTCCAACACTTAGACATCATTTACAAATGAAGCATTTGTGTTTAGTGAGTCCGCCAGATCAGAGGCAGTAGAGATGACCAGGGATGTTCTCTTGATAAGTGTGTTGATAAAACACACCAACAATAGCCTAAAAATGTATTGTATATTTCTTCTTAGTGAGACAATGTAATGGGATAAGACAGAAGTCTGGAATTTCAATAAACAAAGGGAATCAGTGAGGGATATTTTAAAATGTTCAAAACCGGAATCTCACTGGATATCTGCTGGACCCATAATGATACTGTCACAATTCCCATGTCCTGTGTTCTATGGAATGATGGTATGAACAGATCATAATCTATGGAATGAGAGGATTATTTGGTTTCAGGATCATCTCAGGTGAAGTTCTCTTATCTTTTACAGAAGAAACTTAGCCAAAGCAGCAGCATACACAGTTAGACAATGACCAGCATAAAACATCCAAGCACCTTTTCGGCTAGATCAGGGATGGGCACTTATCTGGAAAACCAGGTGTATGGCCTCCCTGACCAATCAGTGACATTAATGTACCAATGAAGTGCCAGGGAGAGGAAAAAAACAGGAAGCCACTAGACCTGAGTGGCCCATTCCTGGTCAATGATGCAAGAAGGTACTATCTGACTCAACCAACTGCAAACTGTAAACAGGATCTTTGGTTAGTGCATGAACCAATAAACAGTTCAGTGGAAAAAATAGGGTGATTCACACATACCTGCTCAAGAAACAGAGATGATGTGATAGAATGGAAACTTGCCATTGTCAACACAGTTTAGGTGTTACAAATTCACTTAATAAGGTTCATTCTAGGTGAAGTCATCTGTCCTCGTGGCTGCTAGGGGGAACTTCCTAGACTAGAAGCAGTGGCCCTTTGGACACTACATCTACTTTACCTCTACCATTTGTACTTCGTTTTTGCCTTTACCTTTTGGTCAAGCTTCATTCAGCCTCTCAGTATGGGGGGACCTGGAGAGAAAGATGTCATATGCTAACCTGCAGACAGCTCTAGGGAGAGTAAGTGTCACATCACAGTCTACATTCACCTTTCACCTTTACCTTTAGCTTCTGGTCAACCTTGGTTCAGCCTCACAGTAACATGAAGAGATGGATGGGAAATGCTGACCTATAAAGGGGAACAGTACCGCTATCTCACTGTGTCCTGTAGACAGAGCCAGTGAGCGTTTGGTGATGTCATGTCCATGTCCCTCTGTTCAACTGAACCAACAGCTGCGTTTCTACTGACTGTGTGTGTGTTTGTTTGTGTGTCATCTTGTTTTTTAAATTTACGGATAGCCATAGGCACTCTCCAACACTCAGACATCATTTACAAACGAAGCATTTGTGTTTCGTGAGTCCGCCAGATCAGAGGCATTAGGGAT
This sequence comes from Salvelinus sp. IW2-2015, assembly GCF_002910315.2. Classification (NCBI taxonomy): domain Eukaryota; kingdom Metazoa; phylum Chordata; class Actinopteri; order Salmoniformes; family Salmonidae; genus Salvelinus; species Salvelinus sp. IW2-2015. The sequence goes on from NC_036858.1 coordinate 50,889,610, forward strand.
GACCAGGGATGTTCTCTTGATAAGTGTGTTGATGAACCATTTTCTGTCCTGCTAAGCATTTAAAATATAACAAGTACTTTAGGGTGTAAGGGAATGTGTATGAAGTAAAAAGTACATTATTTTCCTTAAGAATGCAATGATGTAAAAGTAAAAGTTGTCAAAAATATAAATAGTAAAGTAAAGTACATATACCCCCAAAAAACAACTTATGTAGTACTTTAAAGTATTTTTTTCTTAAATACACCAGTGTGTGTGTGGTGATTGTGTGTGTGAGTGTGTGTGTGTGTGGTGTGTGTGTGTGTGTGTGTGTGTGGGTGTGTTGTGTGTGTGTGTGTGTGTGTGTGTGTGTGTGTGTGTGTGTGTGTGTGTGTGTGTGTGTTGTGTGTGTGTGTGTGTGTGTGTTGTGTGGTGTGTGTGTGTGTGTTTGTGTTTGTGCGGGCATTTTGTCCAGTGTGTTTGCATCACTTGTGCATATGTGCATGAGATTTTGGATGGGGTTAAAACATAAAGTTTAGGCACTCATTACGAATGGTTAAGATAAGTGTTAAGGTTTGGGATATCATTAAAACAAAAATAAAATAAACTGGGATCGAGCACACAACCTGATCCAGGGTCATTGGATTACGCCCATCCACGTCCCCCGTCCACAATACTTGAGCAAACTTGATGGTAATACTGCTCACTGTTGCCCCAATGGCTGGTTTTGAAGGGATTTCTCGACGTCCTCAAGACATTGATAGACGTCCAATTTTGAAGTCACTCTTGAGCGATCTGCCTGGATGGTGTGCCGCATGTSTGTGTTTGTTATGTTTGAATGCAACATTAGATTCCTAAGGCTGCGCTAGACYTTCGAAGAGCTTCGGGGGAGAGAAGGGGAGGAATTAAAGGGATTAGAGAGGAGAGAGATGGGTAAGAGAGCAAGCGGGTTTACCCTCCTCTGCGCTTGGGCCAAATGAACTGGAACACAGGGCTCGCGCTATTGACTCCCCTGTTTATCCAGGTGCCACTCTCTCTATCTCTCCCTCCTCCTCCTCTCTCCCTCTCACTCACTCTCTCTCTCAATTCAATTCAAGGGCTTTATTGGYATGGGAAACATATGTTAACATTGCCAAAGCAAGTGAAGTAAATAATAAACAAAAGTGAAATAAACAATACAAATTAACAGTAAACATTACACTCACAGAAGTTCCAAAAGAATAAAGACATTTCAAATGTCATATTGTGTCCATATACAGTGTTGTAACGATGTGCAAATAGTTAAAGTACAAAATGGAAAATAAATAAACATAAATACTGTATGTGTTGTATTTACAATGGTGTTTGTTTTTCACTGGTTTCCCTTTTCTTGTGGCAACAGGTCACAAATATTGCTGCTGTGATGGGTGGTATTTCACCCAGTAGATATGGGAGTTGATCAAAATTGGGTTTGTTTTCGAATTCTTTGTGGATCTGTGTAATCTGARGGAAATATGTGTTTCTAATATGGTCATACATTTGATAGGTTAGGAAGTGCAGCTCAGTTTCCACCTCATTTTGTGGGCAGTGTGCACATAGCCTGTCTTCTCTTGAGAGCCAGGTCTGCCTACAGCGGCCTTTCTCAATAGCAAGTGTCGTGCCGCTGGTATCATTAATGTGACGACTGCTATTCATCGAATAATTAACCAGGTTTATAATTACGTGATTAAATTAATCAGGAAACCATTAACTCAGTAGCCTGGGGCACCATGGGAAAAGTTTGTTTAATTAGTTACCATTTCCCAAATTAACTCAAAGAATATCAGAATATCGATTTCATAGCAGTCACTAATTAATACATTTCCTGATCAGTCTCATTCTGAACATCGGATAATTCGTAAATTTGCACAAACCCGGGTCTCACTAAATAATTCYGACCACACCAATTGAGWTGATTATTTATTTACTAACAAGATAAATGATAATATAAGATACACAAACAGTCTAGGTTATTGGTTAGAACTTCATAAAATGGTAACAGGTYCCTAGCGGACCAACACAATATGACATGTGTTACACAAGATGGAGATTTAACCTTTTTACACGTACCAACACATGGGTGTGATCATTCTACAGTGGTCCCTGTAGCATACGATCAAACCGGTGTGATTAGAACGCTTATTGAGAACACTTATTTAGAACGGCCAGTTTCGATTGATGTAACAATCAGCATTTGAGCTGGCCACACTGTTTTTTCAGAAACTATTGACACAAACACAGTCCTTACAAAGTTATGTCCAGAATGTGAGCAGTTTATTTTTGGATGCAATGTTCAGACATTCACAGAAGTATCTATAGCATAACACAATCATCCAAACTGGAAAAATGTAGGGTGCATTTGTCCTAGCCCTAACTGAGGAAAGATTGACGCAACACAAGCGGTCATATTTGTATAACTCTCGGCTGACAGAAACTACAATATGAATTAGCTAATAACAATTRCTATTTAKAATTAATCACATCACGGKTGAGCYCACAATTGATCTAAATAATTGAGTAAAACACTCAGGGAGGTGACCAAGAACCCAATAGTCACTCTGACAGAGCTCCAGAGTTCCTCTGAGGAGATGGGAGAAYCTTCCAGAAGGACAACCATCTCTGCAGCACTCCACCAATCAGGCCTTAATGGTAGAGTGGCCAGACGGAAGCCACTCCTCAGTAAAAGCCACATGACAGCCCGCTTGGAGTTTGCCAAAAGGCACCTAAAGGACTCTCAGACCATGAGAAACCAGATTCTCTGGTCTGATGAAACTCCTTGGCTTGAATGCCAAGCGACACGTCTGGAGGAAACCTGCCACCATCCCTACGGTGAAGCATGATGGTGGCAGGATCATGCTGTGGGGATGTTTTTCAGTGGCAGGGACTGTGAGACTAGTCAGGATTGAGGCAAAGATGAACGGAGAGAGATCATTGATGAAAACTTGCTCCATAGCGCTTCGKGGCAAGTATTTGAATGTCCTTGAGCGGCCCAGCCAGAGCCCGTACTTGAACCCAATTGAACATCTCTAGAGAGACCTGAAAATAGCTGTACCTAGTTCTCTCTCTCTCTCTCTCTCTATAAAACACTCTCTAGTAATCGAAAGTAATCCGACGATGGATAGTTTCTGCGCGCTGMCATGCTTTTTGTCTCACAGCTAGTAAGCTAAGCTGTAACATTAGCAATGTCTTTCAAAAGGAGACAACTCACAAATATTCTGGAGATTTTTTTACAATTCTGATAATACGTTTGAGTATGAAAGTCAGGAAACAGATTCTGACAGTGACAGTAACGAGCTGCCCCCCAACCTTGTAGCCATTGAGAACCCTGAATCTGAGGACCCCTTGTCCACTCATGAAGTCCCAAGTCCCTTTGAAGATGCTGGTGGTGATGGAGGCAGACCGACAGTTGATGAAGTACAGGAGTTCTGTGGTAGCTGGAAGGCCGCCAGCCATTTCACCCCTCCTGGCCCTGCTGTTTGCTTTGATGAGTCCCAGTTTGGAGTGCAACGCCCCTTGCCATTTCCATCTGAGGCAAAGTGCTTCAAGTTGTTTCTGACAGAGGAGCTGGTGGGAGACATAGTAGAGACCAATCGCTATGCCTTGGAGCTACAGGAGAAGAGAGAGCCAGGAGTGGGGGGGGGGACAACCACAATTAGTGAAAGTATACCTTCCTGGTGACAGTCCTTATAGGGAGTTCTACTTTACTATCCCCAAGAGAATACTGGAGCACAGATCCTATGTTTGCAATTCCCTTCTTTGCCACCCTCTTTTCCCAAGACCGCTTCCTASTTCTGCTGCGRTGWCTGCATTTCATCAACAATGCTACTGCCAACCTAAATGACCSGTTATACAAACTAAGAAATGTTCTTACCAGCCTGACATCAGCATTTGATCGGGTCTTTGTGCCATACAAGGATCTATGCATTGATGAGTCCCTGATGTTATGGAAAGGTAGGCTGGTGTTCCGTCAATATATTCCCTCCAAAAGGCACAGGTTTGGGGTCAAGTTCTTTGTCATGTGTGAGAGTGGAGGTGGAGTTCAAGGAGAACGGTCAACAGTTGTGTAACGGCTGTCCTCGCTGACAGAAGGAGAGGACCAAAACGCAGAGTGGTTAGTGTTCATTATTTAATGAAAGTCAACAAAACACTTCAAAATACAAAACAACCAACAAACGTGACAAAACCGAAACAGTCCTGTGTGGCACAAACACTGACACAAGAACAAACACCCACAAAACACACGTGAAACCCCGGCTGCCTTAGTATGATTCTCAATCAGGGACAATGATTGACAGCTGCCTCTGATTGAGAATCATTACCCTCTCCCAAAGGGGGAGCGCCGAACACAAAATCCAATATAGAAAATCACACATAAGACAACACCCACCACAACTCACGCCCTGACCAACTTAAATAAATACAAGACAGAAGAAAACAGGTCAGGAACGTGACATAACCCCCCCTTAAGGTGCGAACTCCGGGCGCCACCAGCAAAACTCTAGGGGAGGTCTGGTGGGCGTCTGTCCACGGTGGCGGCTCTGGCGCTGTTCGTGGTCCCCACCCCACCATAGTCAATCCCCTCTTCCGTAGCCTCCTCCAAATTAACCCCACTAGATTAAGGGGCAGCACCGGACTAAGGGGCAGCACCGGACTGAGGGCAGCACCGGACTAAGGGGCAGCACCGGACGGCAAGGGGCAACACCGGACTGAGAGGCAACACCGGACTGAGGGCAACACCGGACTGAGGGCAACACGGCGGACTGAAGGGGCAACACCGGAATGAGGGGCAACACCGGACTGAGGGGCAGCACCGGACTGAGGGACGGATCCTGGCTGGCTGGCTCTGGCGGATCCTGGCTGGCTAGCTCTGGCGGATCCTGCTGGCTGGCTCTGGCGGATCCTGGCTGGCTCTGGCGGATCCTGGCTGGGCTGGCGGCCCTGGCGGTCCTGGCTGGCTGGCGGCCCTGGCTGGATCTGTCTGGCGGACGCTCTGGCTGCTCCTGTCTGGCGGATGGCTCTGGCTGCTCCTGTCTGGCGGACGGCTCTGGCTGCTCCTGTCTGGCGGACGGCTCTGGCTGCTCCTGTCTTGGCGGACGGCTCTGGCTGCTCCTGTCGGCGGGGACGGCTCTGGCTGCTCCTGTCTGGCGGAGCTCGGCTGCTCTGCTCTGCGGACGGGCTGTCGTCGCGTACGGCGCCTGCGGCTCGCGGACGAGACGGGCAGCTCTGACGGCTCGGGACAGACGGGCAGCTCTGACGGCTCGGGACAGACGGGCAGCTCTGACGGCTCGGACAGACGGACAGCTCTGACGGTCTGTGCAGGCAGGACAGCTCAGACAGGCTGTGGCAGGCAGACAGAACAGCGCTGGGCAGGCACAGTTCAAAAACAGCGCTGGGCAGGCAGGCAGTTCAGACAGCGCTGGGCAGGCAGGCAGCTCAGACACTGGCTGCGCTGGAGAGGAGGAAGGCTCTGACAGCGCTGAACAGGTGGAGGCAACTGGAGAGAGAAGACGCAGAGACAGCCTGGTGCGGGGGGCTGCCACCGGAGGACTGGTACGTGGAGGTGGCACCGGAAAAACCGGACCGTGAAGGAGGACACGCGCTCTTGAGCACCGAGCCTGCCCAACCTTACCAGGTTGAATGATCCCCGTAGCCCTGCCAGTGCGGCGAGGTGGAAAAACCCGCACTGGGCTATGCTGGCGAACCGGGGACACCATTTGTAAGGCTGGTGCCATGTACGCTGGCCCGAGGAGACGCACTGGAGGCCAGATGCGTTGGCCGGCTTCATGACACCCGGCTCGAGCCCAACCTAGCCCTACCAGTGCGCCGAGGTGGAATAGCCCGCACTGGGCTAAGCACGCGAACTGGGGACACCGTGCGCTCCACCGCATAACACGTGTCTGACCAGTACGACGCCCTCTCACTACACGGTAAGCACGGGGAGTTGGCTCAGGTCTCCTACCCGGCTTTGCCACACTCCGCGTTGTGCCCCCCCAAGAAATTTTTGTCTGGTCTCGGGCTCTCCGTGTCTAGCCGCTCCTCTCATACCGCCGTTCCTCTCTCCGGTCTGCCTCTGCTCTCCGACTGCCTCCAGCTGTTCCCATGGAGGCGATCCTTTCCAGCCAGGATCTCCTCCCATGTGTAGCAACCCTTGCCGTCCAAAACGTCCTCCCATCCAATTCTCCCTTTTGCGCTGCTGCTGCTGCTGCTGTCGCTGCCCTTTTCCACTCTGCTTGTCCTTTGGTGGTTGGTTTTCTTGTAACGGCTGTCCTCGCTGACAGAAGGAGAGCGACCAAAACGCAGAGTGGTTAGTGCTTCACTTATGTCAATAATGCATGTTCAACAAAACACAAAACAACCAACAAACGTGACAAAACCGAAACAGTCCTGTGTGGCACAAACACTGACACAAGAACAAACACCCACAAAACACACTTGAAACCCCGGCTGCCTTAGTATGATTCTCAATCAGGGACAACGATTGACAGCTGCCTCTGATTGAGAATCATACCAGGCCGAACACAAAATCCCAATATAGAAAATCACACATAGACAAACCCACCCAACTCACACCCTGACCAACTAAATAAATACAAGACAAAAGAAAACAGGTCAGGAACGTGACAAGTTGGCAGTAAAGTGGTATGACAAACGATACGTCCATGTCCTCTCCACTGTCCATACAGCAACCATGTTGGCCACAGGGAAGGTGGACCACCTGACGGGAGAGAGAAAAATCAAACCAGAATGTGTGCTTGACTATAACCTCAACATGGGGGCAGTGGATAAGGCGGACATGATAAACAGCTTTGTGGAATGCACTCGGAAAACAACCAAGTGGTATAAGAAGATATTTTTACATCTGATCAACACTGCTGCCTTCAATGGCCACATAGTTCACTGCCAACTAACAGGTGAGATGATTACTGAACAAGGTATTTTTTATAATTGGACGTACAGTTCACATACAAATCACATACAGTTCCATTATGCAATTATAGTGACAATATCTCACCCACCTACCCACTGTCTCATCATCCTCTAYCTTCCCTCATCCTCCCCACTCCCTCATAGGTAAAGTAATKACCTACCAAAAGTACAGAGAAAACCTCATGAGAGAGTTGCTGGAGGAGCACCACACCCCTCGGCGCCCATCCACTKGGGGTCGCCCTGMTGCRGRCAATCCCCTACGCTTCACTGCACGACATTTTCCCTCCAAAGTCCCTCAAACTGCTGCTGCTCAAGGTAGTCACACACGGAGACACTGCAAAGTATGCCTGTCTGGCACCAGGAAAAGTAAGCAGAGGAAGTTGACAAAATACATGCGTTTAGCTTGTGATAGACCTCGATGTATTTCGCCATGCTTTGGGGAGTATCATATGCTCAAGCACTATTGAGCACATCTGCAGCAATTMATGACTGACTGACTTGACAGGTGACCTGCCATGATACTATTCCTTTAGAGGTGGGGGTGGAAATGCAGTTGTTGTTCAGTCTCTGCATGAACATGAAATATGTTTTTTTTTCTCAAGTAAAACACGTTTTTATTGTTGTTGTTGAACCAACCACCACYAATACTGCAATAAAATAGATGGCTATTACATATTGGCCTATGTGTTTTCTTGCTGTGTTTTCRTCCAGTTAAACTGTGAAGGAGTGTACGCTAGCATACAAAAGCTGGCCTCAGTCTTCAGCTCCAAAGATGTCCAGCTCCAGTTCCAGTTATGATATTAGCAAGTACTGTTTGTGGATTCTGAAAGTACAGAATAAAGAGGAATTATTAGTAATTAGAATACAATATCAGGATATAGCAATAAAACAATATTACAAAGTAGTAACATAATAAACACTGCTATAAAAAGTAGTATATTGCATTGACAAAATCACAAGTTTGAGTTATAACAGTAAGAAACAGTAACTTTTGAGCTCCACAAGGGGGCAAGGCAGGCCAGAACAGAGCTATGCTAAAAAGGCCAAATGAAAACAAACCATGGTCATATATATTTTTATTTATTTAACMATTATTAAACTAGGCAAGTCATTTAACAACAAATTATTATTTACAATGACGGCCTACACCGGCCAAACTCAGACAACGCTAGGCCAATTGTGCGCCGCCCCATGGGACTCCCAATCACGGCCGGTTGTGATACAGCCTGGATTCGAACCAGGGTGTCTGTAGTAGTGACACCTCTGTAGCACATGAGATGCAGTGCTGTAGACCGCTGCACCACTGGAGTCAATAAGCCAGGGTAACTCTCAAAGTAACAAATCGACAAGCTAATATCTCTGATGCAATTAGCATTGTTTACAGATATTGCCCTAAGATGAGAGAGAATGTAGCTAGATACTAAGCTTGATAAGTATATAATCCATCTGTTTTATGCTGATTAATGCGACGACCCGAATAAGCGAATACTATTAAACGGAAAACAGAGTTCTATTCCAGGCAAAACACGCAGGGCGGAACAGGAACGCAGGACAGCAAACATCAACAGAATCCGACAAAGGACAGAGCGGAAAACAGAAGGAGAAAGTAGGGACTCTAATCAGAGGGCAAAATGGGACAGGTGTGAAAGCAGTAAATGAGGGTCTGTTAGAGAATGAGAAACAGCTGGGAGCAGGAACGGAACGATAGAGAGAAGGGAGAGGGAGAGAGGGAGGAGGAGATGAGAGAGAGAAGAAAGAGGGAAAGAGCCCTAATAAGACCAGCAGAGGGAAGTCACAGGGACAAGACATGAATAAATGACAAAACAGACAGTTACCCCCCACTCACCGAGCGCGCTCCTTGGCGCACTCGAGGAGGAACCTCGGCGGACGGAGGAAATCCATCAATCAACGAACGGTCCAGCAGTCCGAGATGAACCCAACTCTCGTCCTCAGGACCGTAACCCTCCAATCCACTAAAGTACTGGTGAGCACGTCCCCGAGACGCACTATCCATGATCTTCCCGTACCTTGTAAATAGGTACGCGCCTCGAAAGAGGACGGGCGGGGGGGAAAGGGAAATGTAACGAACGGGGGCGCGAAGAGTAAAAGGCCTTGACAGCAGGAGACATGAAGAAGGGTGGACGCGACGAAGATGGTCGCGTGGAGAGAAGCATCGCACAGCGACAGATTGACCGACCTGTAGAGACACCGGAAACGGACCAATGAACCGCGGAGTCAACTTGCGAGAAAGCTGTCGGTATAGGGGGAGGTTGCGAAGTGGAAAGCCACCACTCTCTGACCGCGACAATTAACCTAAGGACTCCTTATGCCCTACGCTTATTGGCGGCTCTCACAAGTCTCGCCCTGTAACGGCAAAGTGCAGACCTGACCCACGCCAAGGTGCGCTCCACAACGTGGGACAAGAAAGCCTGGCGGAAGGAACGCGGACTCGGCGAGCTGGGACGAGAACAGAGAGGCTGGTACCCAGACTACTCTGAAACGAGATAGCTCCGGTAGAACGAAGGAACGAGTTAGAGCGTACTCAAGCGGGGAGAGCTGTTCCCCAAGACGCAGGGTTTCGAAAACGAAAGGCTGCCGTAATATGCGACCAATAAGACTGAATTGGCCTCTGCTTGAACCGTTAGATGGGGATGAAACCCGGAAGAGAAGACTGACGGAAGCCCCCCGATCAAAACGAACAGAACTCCTCCCAAAACTGTGGAACGTGATATTGCGGCACCTCATGCTCTGAAACGGCGTCTAACGGAGGCCCATGAATTCTGAACACATTCTCATGATGATACTGTGCCGTCTCCCTTAGCGGAGGAAGCTTAGCGAGGGGAATGAAATGTGCCGCCTAGAGAACCTATGATAACCGTAAGAATCAAACAAGCTTCCCCGCAGCACAAGGCCAGACGCGGTAATAAAGTCTAAGGCGATGTGAGACCATGTCGAGAAGGAATGGGAAGCGGTCTGAGACGACAGGCAGGAGGAGAGTTACCTGACTTAGCTGCGCGCATACTTCTTCATCTTTTTTGGTTCCGTTTTGTCCGACAAGCAGCCACGAAACGGCGCGTGTCACGCTCCTGAGTGAGGCCACCAAAACCGCTGGCGAATAGAAAGCAAGCGTAACCCCGATACGCCGGGGTGGCCCAGCCTAAAACTTTTGGGCAAAAAAAAAGAACGGGTTTTCGGGAAAAAGGCCCCCCCCCAAAAAAAAAAAACTGAAGAACAGCCAGACGAAGTAGAAGACAGGAACGAACCAGAAGGTTACTAGGACAAGCGCGCGGCGAACGCAGTGTGGTGAGTGCTGCTTTACCTGTCTCTCCAATTCCCCAGACAGTCAACCCGACAACACGCCCTTAGGGAGAATCCCCTCGGGGTCGTAAGAAGCCAACAGAAGAACTAAAGAGACGAGATAAGGCATCAGGCTTGGTGTCTTATTTCCCGGGCGATAGAAATCTACGAAACTCGTAAACCGAGCGAAAAACAACGCCAACGAGCGTTGAGTGCATTAGTCCGTTTGGCCGAACGGAATGTACTCAAGGTTCTTTATGGTCACGTCCAAACGACAAAGGGACGTCCGCCCCCTCCACCACTGTCGCCATCGCCTATGGGCTAGCGGAGTGGGCGAGCAGTTCGCGTTACCCCACATCAATAGTTTGCGTTCCGATGGCGACAGGCGATGAGACAAAAGTCAAGCGCAAAGGATGGACCATTATCGTCAGAATGGAGGCGCTGGACAGAATGGCTCCCTACGCGCCACCTCTGAAGCGTGAAACAACCTCGACAATGAAATTGTTAGTGACGTCAGGAAAGTAACAAGGATAGGGCGGATTAAAACGCTTCTTTGAGGAGATCAAAAGCTCCCTGGGCGACCGGACCACTTAAAGCAAGAACTTGACCAGAGTCAGGCTGTGAGAGGGGCAGCACTTGACCGAGAATTACCGAATGAGACCGCCGGATAGAAATTAGCGAAACCGAGAAAAAGCGCTGCAACTCGACACGTGAACTTAGGAACGGGCCCAAATCGCTGAACAGCCTGGACCTTAGCGGGATCCATCTGAATGCCTTCAGCGGAAAATAACAGACCGAAAGAAATGTGACAGAGGAGACATGAAAGGCGCACTTCTCAGCCTTCAACGGTAGAACAATTCTCTAAAAGGCGCTGGAGTACACTCGAACCGTGCTGAACAGAATCGAGAGACGGTGAAAAAATCAGGATATGTCAGGTAAACCGAAAACAAAGATGTTCAGCAATGTCTCTCAGTACATCATTAACTAATGCTGAAGACAGCTGGAGCATTTGCGAGACCGAACGGCAAAACCGGTATTCAAAAATGTGGCCCTATGACGGAGTGTGTAAACGCTGTCTTCCACTCGTCCCCCCCTCTGATGCGTACGAGATGGTAAGCGTTACGAAGGTCCAACTTAGTAAAAGACCTGGCTCCCTGCAAAAATCCTTTCGAAAGGCTGACGACATAAGGGGAATGCGGATAACGATTCTTACCGTTAATGTCATTCAGCCCTCGATAAATCCACGCAGGGGCGCAGAGTTACCGTCTCTCTTAACAAACAGAAAAACCCGCGCTCCGGCGGGAAGAGGAAGAAGGCCACGGACGGTACCGGCGTCGAGAGAAACAGACAGATAATCTCGAGAGCCTTACGTTTCGGGAGCCGACCAAGAGAAGTATAGTATACCCCGAGGGGGAGTGGTCCCCGAAGGAAGATCAATAAACAATCATAACGACCGGTAGGAAGGAAGGGAGTTGGCTTGGACCGACTGAAGACCGTGCGCAGATCATGATATCTCGGACACTCCTGTCAAAATCACCAGGTTTCCCTGAGTAGAGGGACAAGAAGAAAACAGGAGGGATAGCAGACATTAAGACCACTTCAACATGACAAGAAACGTTCCAGGATAGGATAGAAATTACTAGTCCAATTAATAGAAAAGGATTATGACATACTAGCCAGGGTATGACCCCAAAACAACAGGTGTAAAGGTGAAGAAAAATCAAAAAATGAAATAGTCTCACTGTGATTACCAGATACTGTGAGGGTTAAAGGTAAGTGTCCTCACATCTGATACTGGGAAGAGGACTACCATCTACGGCGAAATGGGCGTGGATTTCTCTAAATGTCTGAGAGGAATGTCATGTTTCCGAGCCCATGCTTCGTCACATAAAACAACCCTCAGCCCAGAGTCTATCAAGGCACTGCAGGAAGCAGCCGAACCGGTCCAGCGTAATGGACCGACAAGGTAGTACAGGATCTTGATGAGAGACTTTGAGTAGTAGCGCCCACCAGTAGCCCCTCCGCTTACTGATGAGCTTTGGCCTTTTACTGACATGACATGACAAAATGTCCAAGCAGAACCCGCAATAGAGGCAAAGGCGGTTGTGATTTCCGTTCCCTCTCCTTAGTCGAGATGCGAATACCTCCCAGCTGCATGGGCTCAGTCTCTGAGCCGTTGGAGGAGATGGTTGAGATGCGGAGAGGGGAACACCGTTAACGCGAGCTCTCCTCCACGAGCTGGTGACGAAGATCTACCCGTCGTTCTATACGGATGGCGAGTGCAATCAAAGAGTCCGACTGGAGGAAGAACCTCCCGGGAGAGAATCTCATCCTTAACCTCAGCGTGGAGTCCCTCAGAAAAACAACGAGCAACGCCGGCTCGTTCCAGTCACTGGAGGCAAGCAAGAGTGCGAAATCTATAGAGTAATCGCGTTATGGATCGATCACCTTGACATAGGGAAGCTAGGACCCTGGAAGGCCTCTTCCCAAAAACTGAACGATCAAAAACCCGTATCATCCTCCCTCTTTAAAAAGCTCAGATAATCGATAGAACACTCAGCCCTTGCCTCCCAGATGGCTGTGCCCCATCCCGAGCCCGACCAGTAAGGAGTGAATATGAAGTAAGCGATCCGAGCTCTCTCTCTTGAGTACGTGTTGGGCGGAGAGAGAACACAATATCACACTGGGTGAGAAAGGGCGACACTCAGTGGGCTGCCCAGAGTAACAAGGTGGGTTATTAACCCTAGGTTCCGGAGACTTGGAAGACCAGGAAGTATCTGGTGGCACGAGACGAAGACTCTGAAACTGTCCAGAGAGATCGGAGACCTGAGCGGCCAGGGTTTCAACGGCATGACGAGCAGCAAACAATTCCTGCTCGTGTCTGCCGAGCATTGCTCCCTGGAACTCGACGGGCAGTGGTTGAGAGAATCCATAGTCGCTGGGTCCATCTTGGTCGGATTCTTCTGTTATGCTGATTAATGCGGACCAAAAAGCGACTTAAAGACAGAGTCTTTATTCCAGGCAAAAACACGACAGGGCGGAACAAGGACGCAGGACAGCAACATCAAACAAGAATCCGACAAGGACAGGAGCGGAAAACAGAGGGAGAAATAGGGACTCTAATCAGAGGGCAAAAATAGGGGACAGGTGTGAAAGAGTAAATGAGGTCGTTAGGAGAATGAGAAACAGCTGGGAGCAGGAACGGAACGATAGAGAGAGAGAGCGGGAGAGGGAGAGAGGGAGGAGGAGAGAGAGAGAGAGAAAGAGGGAAAGAACCTAATAAGACCAGCAGAGGAAGCAGCAGGGACAAGACATGAAAATAAATGACAAAACATGACAAATAACACCAATAAGGTTATGAAATGAGTAACGTTACCTCGCGTGTCCGTGGTTATAAGGAATATACACAAATATATTATGCTCCATAACATGCAGGTAAGCTACAGTTAAATGACATACATAAACTATTATAACGTAATAAGGCACTTACTTTGATAGAAACACACACATTTCCAAGGTTATTATTAGTAATGAAAAGAACAATGACTGCGATGTGGGCATCAGACGGAAAATATGAACACGTGTGTGCAGATCCTGTTCTGACTGGAGATGCGCAAATGTCTGCGAACTTGAACTGCACAAACAATTGGGAGAGTTTGTGGGAATTTGTCCGGGTCAGAAATGTCCAAAAAATGTATTGTCCACAAAAGTAAAAAATTACTATTTTTGATGTGAATGAATGAGGAGGCGGAACACACCTCAATTCAAACTGTTCTTAGAAAATAAAAACTTGTTAGAAAATCATTGAAATTGACTAGTTGAAACAGCCTATAAATAAAAACAGGCTGTGTGCCTTGGTTTGAGGGCATGTTGATTAAATGTATGTTGAGTAACACTCACATTCTGGAATGGAGAGAACATTTCTAACATAACGTGCATAAAAAAACTCATGCTGGGCGACCGTAGAGATATTTGAAGTACGCATGAAAAGATTAAAGAAAGAGGAGAAAGTGCATAGAAAAAGCATACTTGGATACATTTGTAAACATGCCTTAGCTTAGCCCTAACACCTTGCCCCGAACTGCCGCTCTTATTGGTTCGATACTACATAATAACTGATATAATTGTTACTTGTTGAAGGTCTCCGTTGGGTACCTTTGTGGACCGAGTTCCGCTTAGGATAGGTTTGGCCGACCACCTTTTCTCCCTCTCCCTTCGTTACCGGGTCCTAAGTCTCTGATTGTGCCACACAATGTCACAAATGTCCTTTCTCTTGGTGTTGTTCCTGGTTTTCTGTGCACTCGTTCTTGTGGAACGCAGTAAAAGGCGTCTC
>NC_036858.1:50904185-50973750 GCF_002910315.2 Salvelinus sp. IW2-2015
TAGCCAGGGTAGACACACCCAAACCAACAGGTGTAAAAGGTGAACGAAAAATCAAAAAAGAAATAGTCTCACTGTGATTACCAGATACTGTGAGGGTTAAAGGTAGTGTCTCACATCTGATACTGGGAAGAGGACTACCATCTAAGGCGAACATGGGCGTGGATTTCTCTAAACTGTCTGAGAGGAATGTCATGTTTTCCGAGCCATGCTTCGTCATAAAACAACCCTCAGCCCAGAGTCTATCAAGGCACTGCAGGAAGCAGCCGAACCGGTCCAGCGTAAATGGACCGACAAGGTAGTACAGGATCTTGATGAGAGACTTGAGTAGTAGCGTCAACCAGTAGCCCCTCCGTTACTGATGAGCTTTGGCCTTTTACTGACATGACATGACAAAATGTCCAAGCAGAAACCGCAATAAGAGGCAAAGGCGGTTGTGATTCTCCGTTCCCTCTCCTTAGTCGAGATGCGAATACCTCCCAGCTGCATGGGCTCAGTCTCTGAGCGGTGGGAGGAGATGGTTGAGATGCGGAGAGGGGAACACCGTTAACGCGAGCTCTCCTCCACGAGCTGGTGACGAAGATCTACCCGTCGTTCTATACGGATGGCGAGTGCAATCAAAGAGTCCACGCTGGAAGAACCTCCCGGAGAGAATCTCATCCTTAACCTCAGCGTGGAGTCCCTCCAGAAAATCAAGCGAGCAACGCGGCTCGTTCCAGTCACTGGAGGCGCAAGAGTGCGAACTCTATAGAGTAATCCGTTATGGATCGATCACCTTGACATAGGAAGCTAGGACCCTGGAAGGCCTCTTCCCAAAAACTGAACGATCAAAAACCCGTATCATCTCCTCTTTAAGCTCAGATAATCGATAGAACACTCAGCCTTGCCTCCCAGATGGCTGTGCCCCACTCCGAGCCCGCCCAGTAAGGAGTGATATGACGTAAGCGATCCGAGCTCTCTCTCTTTGAGTACGTGTTGGGCGGAGAGAGAAACACATCACACTGGGTGAGAAGAGGCGACACTCAGTGGGCTGCCCAGAGAACAAGGTGGGTTATTAACCCTAGGTTCCGGAACTTGGAAGACCAGGAAGTATCTGGTGGCACGAGACGAAGACTCTGAAACTGTCCAGAAGAGATCGGAGACCTGAGCGGCCAGGGTTTCAACGGCATGACGAGCAGCAAACAATTCCTGCTCGTGTCTGCCGAGCATTGCTCCCTGGAACTCGACGGGCAGTGGTTGAGAGAATCCATAGTCGCTGGGTCCATCTTGGTCGGATTCTTCGTTATGCTGATTAATGCGGACCCAAAAGCGACTTAAAGAAAAGAGTCTTTATCCAGGCAAAAACACAGGGCGGAACAAGGACGCAGGACAGCAACATCAAACAGAATCCGACAAGGACAGGAGCGGAAAACAGAGGGAGAATAGGGACTCTAATCAGAGGGCGCAAAATAGGGGACAGGTGTGAAAGAGTAAATGGAGTCGCTTAGGAGAATGAGAACAGCTGGGAGCAGGAACGGAACGATAGAGAGAGAAGAGCGGGAGGGGAGAGAGGGAGGAGGAGAGAGAGAGAGAGAAAGAGGGAAAGAACCTAATAAGACCACAGAGGGAAGCACAGGAACAAGACATGAAAATAAATGACAAAACATGACAATAACACCATAAAGGTTATGAAATGAGTAACGTTACGCGTGTCCGTGGTTTATAAGGAATATACACAAATATATTATGCTCCATACATGCAGTAAAGCTACAGTTAAAATGCCATACATAAACTATTATAACGTAATAAGGCACTTACTTTGATAGAAACACACATTTCCAAGGTTATTATTAGTAATGAAAAGAACAATGACTGCGATGTGGGCATCAGACGGAAAATATGAACACGTGTGTGCAGATCCTGTTCTGACTGGAGATGCGCAAATGTCTGCAGACTTGAACTGCACAAACAATTGGGAAGTGTTTGGGGAATTTGTCCGGGTCAGAAATGTCCAAAAAAGTATTGTCCACAAAGTAAAAAATTACTATTTTTGTGTGAATGAATGAGGAGGCGAACACACACCTCAATTCAAACTGTTCTTAGAAATAAAACTTGTTAGAAATCATTGAAATTGACTAGTTGAAACAGCCTATAAATAAAACAGGCTGTGGGCCTTGGTTTGAGGGCAGTGTTGATTAAATGTACTGTTGAGTAACAACTCACATTCTGGAATGGAGAGAACATTTAACATCACGTGCATAAAAAAACTCATGCTGGGCGACCGTTAGAGATATTTTGAAGTACGCATGAAAAGATTAAAGAAGAGAGAGAAAGTGCATGAGAAAAGCATACTTGGATACATTTGTAACCATGCTTAGCTTAGCCCTAACACCTTGCCCGAACTGTGCGCTCTTATTGGTCAGACTATAATGAATGTATTTACTTGTTGAAGGTCTCCGTTGGGTATCTCTTTGTGGACCGAGTTCCGCTTAGGATAGGTTTGGCCGACACCCTTTTCTCCCTCTCCTTCGTTACCGCGGTCTAAGTCTCTGATTGTCCACACAATGTCACAATGTCCTTTCTCTTGGTTGTCTGGTTTCTTGCACTCGTTCTGTGAGAGTAGTCTTCTTATTAACTTCTTATGCTGCAGGGGCAGTATTGAGTAGCTTGGATGAAAGGTGCACAGAGGTGCCAATTTTAAACGGCCTGCTCCTTAGTCCCAGTTGCTAATATATGCAATTATTATTCAATTGGATAGAAAACACGCTGATGTTTCTAAGACTGTTTGAATTATGTCTGTGAGTATAACATAACTCATATGGCAGGCAAAATCTGAGAAGTTCCACTTCCTGTTTGAATTGTTTCTGAGGTGTCAGATTTTCAACCAAGCTCTCAATTGAAATTTCAGCAAGATATAGATGAGTTTTCACTTCCTACGGCTTCCACTAGATGTCAACAGTCAAACAGAACTTTGTCTGATGACTCTAATGTGAAGGGGGGCCAAAGGAGCAGGAATGGTAATTCACTTCCACGAGCTGATACGCATTCACCATGCGCCTTCACATGAGTAGGACATCCGTTCCATCGCTCTTGAAGTCAATCTAATTCTCCGGTTGGAACGTTATTCAAGTGTATGTTAACAACATTCTAAAGATTGATTCAGTACATCGTTTGACATGTTTCTACTGACTGTTCGGAACCTTTGGACATTTCGTCACGTTATAGTGGAGGCGCGTTCTGACTTTGGAATTGTTTACCAAAGGCGCGAACCAAGAAGCTAATTGGACATAAATAACGGACATTATCGAACAAATCAAGCATTTATTGTGGACCTGGGATTCCTAGGACTGCATTCTGATGAAGTTCATCAGGTAAGGAAACATTTATCATGTATTTCCTGGTTTCTGTTGAGTCCAACATGGCGGCTAATTTAGCTATTGTTCTTAGCTCCGCCTCAGATTATTGCATGATTTGCTTTTTCCGTAAAGTTTTTTTGAAATCTGACACAGGTTGCATTAAGGAGAGGTATATCTATAATTCCATGTGTATTAACTTGTATTATCATCTACATTTATGATGAGTATTTCTGTTGAAACGATGTGGCTATGCACTATCACTGGATGTTTTTGGAACTAGTGAATGTAACGCGCCAATGTAAACTCACAGAATTTTTGTTATAAATATGAACTTTATCAAACAAGACATGCATGTATTGTGTAACATGAAGTCCTATGAGTGTCATCTGATGAAGATAATCAAAGATTAGTGATTAATTTTATCTCTATTTCGCTTTTTCTGACTGCTATCTTTCGCTGGAAAAATGGCTGTGCTTATGTGGTTTGATGGTGACCTAACATAATCGTTTGTAGTGCTTTCGCTGAAAAGCATATTTGAAATCGGACACTTTGGTGAATTAACAACAAGAATACCTTTAAAATGAATAAAAGACACATGTATGTTTGAGAGGATTTTAATTATGAGATTTCTGTTTTTTGATTTGGCGCCCTGCACTTTATCTGGCTGCTGTCATATCGATCCGGTAGCGGGATGCAGCCATAGAAGTTTTAAGAGGCTAATCAGCTGTGTCGAAGCTCCCAGCTCGGGTAGGAGGGCCGTGTAGACAACCGATGATTTGAAGAGAATAACTGGTTGGTTCTTCTTGAATTTACCTTCTTAGATACAGTAATCAATAGTAGCCTTGATTGTTAAGAGGTTCCTTTGTCCTCTTCCTCGTGTTGCGTTTTGGGGTCATGACTAGTCGTGGACCTCGGCTGTAGCGCACGGTCAACTTAGTCTGCACATACATTTTTAACTCACATGTATTACACCCACGGGTCCAAAGGGGCGTTTCAGTCTTTATGACATGCGCTCTGTTTCCCTGGGTCATAGCTCGTTACAAGGCAAGGTATTAGAACTTACCAGAATCTCGTTTAGACAACTAAAATCACAGTTCATCTTTACAAAAACATTCTCTTTGATCTGGATATTTTCTACACAACACACAGTATATAAACATCATGTACATATTATGAAAACTCTTCAAGTTACAATGTTTTCATAATAACGTCATCATTTAACTTTTAATAACAGAAATGACATTCATTTCATATTCCATATATCATTGTTCCACAATTTCGGCTGATGAAATATAATGTCCCAAAGTCCATTTATTGCATGTTACAGTTCTGAGGTAGATTCTCCATGAGGCTCACGCAGACATTTCAGTCCCAAACACTAACAGGACAAAGGATTTGTCTGCTGCCTAAGATTTACAATGGGCGTTAGATGTCACAAACCCCCCCACCCCCCATCATCCCTCTATATCTCTCCCCTCTGCGGGAGTGAGAAATATGTAGAACTGTGATCTGTAGAACTGTGATCCTCACAGGCCAGCCATGACACAAGGCTATGCTATGTGCTCTCTCTCTCTCTCTCTCTCTCTCTTCTCTCTCTCTCTCTCTCTCTCTCTCTCTCTCTCTCTCTCTCTCTCTCTCTCTCTCTCTCTCTCTCTCTCTCTCGCTCTCCCCCCCCCCCCCCCTCAGGTCACGATTACCATGACACTCTCAAGCTCTGTCAGGTTGAATAGGGAGCATCACTGCACAGCTATTTTCAGGTCTCTCTAGAGATGTTCAATTGGGTCCAAGTACGGGCTCTGGCTGGGCCGCTCAAGAGCCATTCAAAGACTTGCCCCGAAGCGCTATGGAGCAAGTTTTCATCAATGATCTCTCTCCGTTCATCTTTGCCTCAATCCTGACTAGTCTCCAGTCCCTGCCACTGAAAACCATCCCAACAGCATGATCCTGCCACCATCATGCTTCACCGTAGGGATGGTGGCAGGTTTCCTCCAGACGTGTCGCTTGGCATTCAAGCCAAGGAGTTTCATCAGACCAGAGAATCTGGTTTCTCATGGTCTGAGAGTCCTTTAGGTGCCTTTTGGCAAACTCCAAGCGGGCTGTCATGTGGTTTTACTGAGGAGTGGCTTCCGTCTGGCCACTCTACCATTAAGGCTGATTGGTGGAGTGCTGCAGAGATGGTTGTCCTTCTGGAAGGTTCTCCCATCTCCTCAGAGGAACTCTGGAGCTCTGTCAGTGACTATTGGGTTCTTGGTCACCTCCCTGACCAAGGCCCTTTCCCCCGATTGCTCAGTTTGGCCGGGCGACCAGCTCTAGGAAGAGACTTGGTGGTTCCAAACTTCTTTCATTTAAGAATGATGGTGGCAACCGTGTTCTTGGGGACCTTCAATGCTGCAGACATTTTTTGCTACCCTTCCCCAGATCTGTGCCTCGACACAATCCTGTCTCGGAGCTCTACGGACAATTCCTTCAACCTCATGGCTTGGTTTTTGCTCTGACATGCACTGTCAACCGTGGGACCCTATATAGACAGGTGTGTCCCTTTCCAAATCATGTTCAATTAATTGAATTTACCACAGGTGGACTCCAACAAAGTTACACCTGTACAGGTTGCCCACTTGTACATCACAGGAGGCTGCTGAGGGGAGAACAGCTCATAATAATGTCCAAAAYKGAGTSAATGGAATGGCATCAGACACATGGAAACCATGTCTTTGATGTATTTGATACCRTTCCACCTATTCCACTCCAGTCATTACCACCAGCCCGTTCTCCCCAATTACATACAGTTGTACATACAGCGAAAAAGTATAAGTACCCCGCAATGAAAGACAGGTCCACATTCCAGAACACAAAGAAAAAGAAAAACATTGTTGACTACGAAAAGCAGAACCTTACAGTACCCCCCCCCCCCGAAGGGAGGCTCCTGACGACCCTACGGCACCAGAGGGTGGAGCAGGCAGGCGGGGGAGCAGAAACGGACGCCTACCTCGGGGGCGAGGGTCCGGCAGGCTGGTTCGACGAGGTCGTGGACTGACCCGACGTTCTGCGTCAAGGCTGATGTCCAGTGGGTCTGTTCGGGGGTTGACCCTGTGGTCGCGGAGTGGGACGATCCGGACGGTTATGRTGAAATGACTGAATCATCRCTGGGTCGAGGATGTCTTGGTCGGGGACCCAGGACCGGTCTTCARGCCCATAACCTTCCCAGTCCACTAGGTAGTGAATGCGACCTCTCAGTCGTTTGGAATCAAGGATGGCCCGTATGGTGTAGACAGGTTCCCCTCCAACGTCCAACGGTGGGGGGCACACTGCGGGTAGAGACTGGAGAATGAAGAGGACTGTAGGTGACCGGTTTTAACAGAGACACATGGAAGGACGAGGAGCTTTATTACTGATGGGGTAACTGGAGGCGGTGCGTGACAGGGTTGATGCGATGGGTTATCTTGAAGGGACCAATGAAGCGGGGACAGAACTTTTTGCAGGGGAGGCGGAGCCGGATGTCTCTGGTTAAAGAGCCACACACGCTGTCCTGGGTGAAAGTGGCGTAGGTTGGTGGCGTCTGTCGGCAAAGCGTTTCTGGGTATTAGAGGCTTCCTGCAGATGCCGGTGAGCGGTCTCCCATACCCCCTCACTATGCCGAAACCAGTCGTAAACAGCTGACCAAGTATCAGGCTCCACCTCCCAGGGAAACATGRGGGGTWGGTAACCWWGGACACACTGAAACGGAGTAAGGCGAAGGAATGAGTGCATGAGTGAGTTCTGAGCATATTCGGCCCAGGCCATATATCGACTCCAGTCGTGTGGAGAGGCAGAAGATTGTTGGTGGAGGTACTTCCCTATTTCTTGGTTCAAGCGTTCCGTCTGCCCATTGGTCTGGGGGTGGTACCCGGAGCAGGGGCTGAGGGCAACCCCCAGTCAGTCACAGAAGGCTCGCCACAACCCGGGAGACAAAATGGGGCCCGCGGTCAGAGACGATGTCCTCCGAATCCATACAGACTGAACACCTGCTGGAACACACAGTCTGCCAATTCCATGGCGTTAGGTGATGAGGAAGAGGAACCAGATGACACATAATTGAAAACGGTCTACTATGACAAGGATGGTGGTGTTACCAGAGGATTCAGGAAGGTCTGTGATGAAGTCAACAGCTATGTGGGACCAGGGTCTGTGAGGGATTGGCAAAGGTTGAAGCTTCCCGGAAGGGAGATGACGAGGGCTTTTGGTTTGGGCTCAGACTGGACAGGAGAGTACGTAATCCCTTACGTCGGATAACAGTGAGGACCACCAGAACTTCCGGGGCTAGAAGTTCGGTGGTTCGTGTAATGCCCGGATGTCCTGACCCCAAGGACGTGTAACACCATTGCATCAGTTGAGGTCTAACAGCTGCTGGTACGTAACTATTCCCAGCTGGTGTCTCAGGAAGATCCGGATATGAGGTTAAGGGCTTCTTGTATGGCAGAGTGAACCTCCCACTGTACCGGTCCCATAATGCAAGAGGAAGGAAGAATGGGTGTAGGATCTGAGTTACTGGTCGGAAGATCCAACTGGCGGGAGAGAGCATCAGCTTTTACGTTTTTCTTTCCGGGTATGTAAGTAACATGAAAATGGAAGCTTGTTAAAAAGAGAACCCAGAAGGCTTGTCTGGAGTAAAACATTTTGGCCCCTCTGATATATTCTAGATTACATTGATCCGTTAGGATGAGAAAGGGGCGTTGTGCGCCCTCCAACCAGTGGTGCCACTCCTCGAGGGCCAGCTTGATGGCGAGGAGTTCTCTGTTCCCCACATCATAATWCCTCTCAGCGGGGGATAACTTCCGGGAGAAGAAGGYACAGGGATGTGATTTGGGAGGTGTTCCCAGCCGCGGAGAGAGTATGGCTCCTACTCCTACTTCGGAGGCATCCACCTCCAGGGKTGAAAGGAAGGGTCGGATCAGGTTGKTGAAGGACAGGAGCTGAGGTGAAGAGGCGTTAAGTTGCTGAATGCAGTCAGGGCGGTATCAGTCCATTGAAGGGTCCGGGTCTTTTGGCTGGTAAGGGCAGTGAGGGGAGCGGCCRTAGAACTGAAATTCCGAATGAACCGGCGGTGGAAGTTGTAGAACCTAATGAAACGTTGGAGTTCCTTAACTTCTTATGGCTGGGTGGCAGTATTGAGTAGCTTGGATGAAAAGGTGCCCAGAGTAAAAACACTCTGAAGTTTCTAAAACTGTTTGAATGATGTCTGTGAGTATAACATAACTCATATGGCAGGCAAAAACCTGAGAAAAAATCCAACCAGGAAGTGGGAAATATGAGGTTTGTAGGTTTTCAACTCTTGGCCTATCGAATACACAGTGTCTATGGGGTCATTTTGCACTTCCTAAGGCTTCCACTAGATGTCAAYAGTCTTTAGAACCTTGTTTGATGCTTCTACTGTGAAGTGGGGCMGAATGAGAGGGGAATGAGTCAGAGGTCTGCCAGAATGCTTTGAGCTCGTGACGCTCGTTCACGTGAGAGCGAGCTCTGTTCCATTGCTTTTCTGAAGACAATTCTCCRGTTGGAACATTATTGAAGATTTATGTTAAAAACATCCTAAAGATTGATTCTATACATCGTTCGACATGTTTCTAYGGACTTACGTTTTTCTCATGTATTAAGTGTGTATATTTTTTCTGTTATTATTTAATTATTTAGTTAGCTAGTAAATAAAGGCTTGGGTTCTTGCAGATCCAAGAAGGTTATGACTGTTCAGGATGACGATATGATAAGAGGTTATGATTTACGTCCATGTTGACTGTTTTATAGATGTGATAGGTAAAGAGTTAAATTCGAGAGATGGTAACTCTTTTAACAACCGCTCTCGTGGTGCCCCAAATCCTAATGAGTTAATTGTTACACGACTAATTTAATTGGGTAACAATTAAACATAGTTAGTTGATTAAATAAATAACAGTCATCAGATTAATGAAAGTAAAGTCATGACAACTGTAACTAGGCTACTCAGGAACATTCAATGTTTTCTTGGTAAGCAATTTACCTAGCAACTTGGTAAGCAACTTTTCCCCCATTCCTCTCAATTTTGGGGAAAAAGCTGTTTCTCAGCAACTCACTCCCTTCCCGAAGACAAATAATGTACCCGGAATGCTCCAATCGGGTTTTAGACCCCAGCACAGTACTGAGACCGCACTCATGAAGGTGGTGAATGACCTTTTAATGGCGTCAGACCAAGGCTCTGCGTCTGTCTTCGTGCTCCTAGACCTTAGTGCTGCTTTTGACACCATCGATCACCACATTCTTTTGGAGAGATTGTAAATCTTAATTGGTCTACACGGACAAGATCTTGCCTGGTTTATATCTTATCTGCCAGAAAGATATAATTTCATCTTCGTAGATGGTTTGTCCTCTGAAAAGTCAATGGTAAGTTTCAGAGTTCCTCAAAGTTCCGTTTTAGGACCACTATTGTTTTCAATATATATTCTACCTCTTGGGGACGTCATTCGTAAACACAATGTCAACTTTCACTGCTATGCAGACGACACACAGCTGTACATTTCGATGAAACATGGTGAATCCCCAAAATTGCCTACTCTGGAAAACTGTGTTTCAGACATAGGGAAGTGRATGRCGGCAAAAAAACTGTGAAGGACCTTGCCGTTATTGTGGACCCTGATGAAGCACTAAATAAACTTCAGCTTGTAATAAATATGGCTACTAGAATATTGACTAGAACCCAAACATTTTATCATATTACTCCAGTGCTAGCCTCTGTCTTCCTGTTAAAGCCAGGGCTGATTTCAAGGTTTTACTGCTAACCTACAAAGCATTACATGGAGTTGCTCCTACCTATCTCTCCGATTTGGTCCTGCCGTACATACCTTCACATACACTACGGTCACAAGACTCAAGCATGAGTTAGGAAGGACGCCTGTATCTTTGTAGTGACTCTGTGTATTGAAACATCATCCAAAGTGTAATTTACCCTTTCATGCGTGAGTTCCAAATATCTCTAACGGTCGCCCCAGCGTGAGTTTTTTTTTATCCACKTGATGTTAGAAYRTTCTCTCCATTCCAGAATGTGATTGTTACKCAACAGTACATTTAATCAACGCTGCCCTCAAACCAAGGCACRCAGCCTCTTTTTATTTATAGGCTGTTTTCAACTTGTCAATTTCAAATKATTTTCGAACAAGTTTTTTATTTTCTAATAACAGTTTGAATTGAGCTGTTTTCCTCCTCATTCATTCACATAAAAGTAGTAATTTTTACTTTTGCGGACCAATTCATTTTTTWAAACATTTCTGACCCGAACAAAATTCCCCAAACACTTCCCAATTGTTTGTGCAGTTCAAGTCTGCAGACATTTGCGCATCTCCAGTCAGAACAGGATCTGCACACACGTGTTCATATTTTCCGTCTGATGCCCGCATCGCAGTCGTTGTTGTTTTCATCACTCATAATAACTTTGGAAATGTGTGTGTTTCTATCAAAGTAAGTACCTTATTACGTTATAATAGTTTCTGCATGTCGTGTTATGTCATTTCTACTGTGGCATAATATTTTAGTGTATATTCCTTATAATCGCGGACACGCGAGGTAACGTTACTCATTTCATAACCTTTATGGTGTTATMCTTAATGCTTAGGTATCTAGCTACATTCTTCTATTAGCTCTGTAAAACAATGCTAATTGCGTCAGAAGTATTAGCATGTGTTGTATTTTSAAGCTACCCTGGCCTTATGACTCCCAAGTGGCGCAGCTGTCTAAGGCAYAGCGTCTCAGTGCTACAGACACCCAGGCTCAAATCCAGATTGAGTTTCTATCAAAGTAAGTTCCTTATTATGTTATAATAGTTTATGTATGTTGTGTTATACCGTTTCTACTGTAGCTCACTGTATGGAGCATAATATATTTGTGTATATTCCTTTTAACCGCGGACATGCGAGGCAACGTTACTCATTTCATAACAGTTATGGTGTTATATTCAATAATACTTATGTAGCTAGCTACATTATTCTTTTAGCTCTGTAAAACAATGCTAATTGCGTTAGAAGTATTGGCTTGTTGTAATTTGAAGCTACCCTGGAAAAATATCTTCTTCTACCACTTGGTCGTTTTCTGAGTGCATTCCACAAAGCTGTTTATCATGTCYGCCTTATCCACYGCCCCCATGTTGAGGTTATAGTCAAGCACGCAGTCTGGTTTGAATTTTCTCTCTCCCGTCAGGTGGTCCACCTGACCTGTGGCWGACATGGTTGCTGTATGGACAGTGGAGAGGACATGGATGTCTCGTTTGTCATGCCACTTTACTGCCAACTGTTGACATTTCTTATTTTGTATAACGGGTCATTTAAGATGGCAGTAGSATTGTTGATGAAATGCAGTCAYCGCAGCAGAAGTAGGAAGCGGTCTTGGGAAAAGAGGGTGGCAAAGAAGGRAGTTACAAACATAGGATCTGTGCTCCAGTATTCTCTTAGGGAGTTCTTCTTTACTATCCCCATGAGGACTGTCACCAGGAAGATATACATTTCACTAATTGTGGTTGTCCCCCCCACTCCTGGCTCTCTCTTCTCCTGTAGCTCCAAGGCATAGCAATTGGTCTCCTCTACTATGTCTCCCACCAGYTCCTCTGTCAGAAACAACTTGAAGCACTCTGCCTCAGATGGAAATGGTAAGGGGCGTTGCACTCCAGACTGGGACTCATCAAAGCCAACAGCAGGGCCAGGAGGGGTGAARTGGCTGTCAGACTTCCAGCTACCACACAATTTCTGTACTTCATCCATTGTCGGTCTGCCTACATCACCACCAGCATCTTCAAAGGGATTCAGGGTTCTCAATGGCTGGGGGGMAGCTCCTCGCTGTCACTGTCAGAATCTGATTCCTGACTTTCATACTCAGAATCATTGTCAGAATTGTAAAAAAATATCCAGAATTTCCACGTTTGTGAGGTGTCTCCTTTTTGAAAGACATTGCTAATGCTACAGCTTAGCTCACTAGCTACATACATAAACAACAACACTGAATGGCTCAGAGTTGGAGAGAGAGGTTATGTGATTGATTGCCGGCACGCGCCATTTGTATCAATAAATCACTATCAGAAAAAGTTTTGTGTGGTAATTATTGATATATTTACTGTTTCATTCACATGTTTTCAAGTAACGGTGATAAATCATGTATTCCGATTCTTGCATAGATTGTAATGGGCACATATAATGTGTGTAAAATACTTTTTTGAAGGTTCTGATTATGATGAGCTAAGCTAATTCCAGCTGTGTGTGTGGAGCCATGTTTGTTGACATACAATGCATTCTGGGTTTCACGTAATCGTCTGTCTGACCAAAGATGCTAAAATGAGGTGAGTAAGGGTTCACTCCTTTTTTGAGAACTTCAGGAAGTGAATGGCGGGATGTGAATGATGGTAGACGGCACACCCCTTCAAAATGCATACTATAAAACAGACCAAACTCATCTTGTCTTCTTTTATTATCTGTGGTTTCTGTGAGGAAAAAAAGCATGGCGGCACGCTGAAACTAATCGTCGGATTACTTTCGATTTCTAGAAAGTGTTTTACTCAATTATTTCGATCAATGGTGAGCTCACCCATGATGTGATTAATTATAAATAGTAATTGCTATTAGCTAATTCATATTGTAGTTTGTCAGCCGAGAGTTACACAAATATGACCGCTTGTGTTGCGTCAATCTTTCCTCAGTTAGCGCTAGGACAAATGCACCCTACATTTTTCCAGTTTGGATGATTGTGTTATGCTATAGATACTTCTGTGAATGTCTGAACAGTGCATTCAAAAATAAACTGCTTACATTCTGGACATAACTTTGTAAGGACTGTGTTTGTGTAAATAGTTTCTGAAAAAAGCTTTGCCAGCACAATGCTGATTGTTGCGTCTTTCGAAACTGGCCGTTCTAAATAAGCGTTCTAATCACACGGGTGTGATTGTACGCTTCAGGGACCACTGTAGAACGATCACACCCGTGTGATGGTACGTGTGAAAGGGTTAATACCTTCACCATGCTCAGAGGGATATTCAAGGTCTGCTTTGTACCCATCTACCAATAGGTGCCCTTCTTCTCTCTGGTCTTTGTGCAGGAATCTGTGTTTGAAATCCACTGTTCAACTGAGGGACCTTACAGATAATTAACTGTATGTGTGGGGAACAGAGATGAGGTAGTCATAAAAAAATCATGGTAAACACTATTACTGCACACAGAGTCCATGCAACTTATTATGTGACTTGTTAAGCAAATGTATACTCCTGAACTTATGTTAGGCTTGCCATAAGAAAGGGGTTGAATACTTATTGACTTAAGACATTTCAGCTTTTCATTTTTATTAATTTGTAAACATTTCTAAAAACATCATTCCACTTTGATATGATGGGGTATTGTGTGCAGGCCAGAGACACAAAATCTCAATTGAATCCATTTTAAATTCAGGCTGTAACCCAAGAAAATGTGGAAAAAGTTAAGGTATGTGAATACTTTCTGAAGGCACTGTATGTCCGATTTCAGTATGTGTGTATGCATGCCCGTGTGTTTCACTTGTGTGTGTGTGTATTTCTTTTCATGCGTGTGTGACCAGGAAAAGGTTATATTATGGTTACTGCAGGTGTTACTCTRTGATCTGAGCCAATGACTGTGAAGACATTACTTAACTTTGCCGACCCTCCGCTCTCTCACAAATATGAATGAATAAGGTACATTCAACTTGCAGGCTGTCTGGGCAACTCTGAAAACAGACTGGCACAAGGTGGAAACTTATGGTATGAGTMCCAAATATTCATATAATGCAGTACTTTTAACCTGAGCCCTATAGGCCGGAGCCTATAGTCAAAAGTAGTGCACTGTAGAGGGAAGGGTACCCTTTGGGACGCAGGCATGAACTTGATGCAGAATGACAGTCTCTGCCACTCAACCACACAGCTCAATATGTCATCAACAGTAGGTGTTGTAATGGAAATAACCAGTTAAATCTTCTTGTTATGTATTTAATTATTTGTTACACAGCTACAAGGGGGTTTAGGCAGTGTGGTTGTTGGGGTCATAGTTGAGACTATTAAGGAATCCTAGATTAGCACTCCTACTCTGAGACGCTTTATGAATATAGGCCCTGATATACATTTCAGTGTTAACAAATTCTAAATCAATGTCTAACTGTAGCCTAAGCGTAGAGATGTGATTTTTCKGAGTATTTTGGTACTCAAAGCTTTAGTGGTATATATTTTGAGTGGTATATCTTTCAATCTTTTTAGATGGTCTCTCAACTAGAACTAGGGCAACTTTCCCAKAATTCCTATTTCCAGAATTCCTAAACCTCATGGCACAACACCTCTCCCCTATGTGAACTAAATAACTTCTATTAACAGTAGACTGTATTTAAACTGATGCACAGTGGGGTCTGAAATTATTGACACACTTGATAAAGATTAGCAGAAACGACTGTATTAAGTAAATAATTCAAATACTGAGCTAAATTGTACGTAAAAAAACATTTTTTGTAGTATAAAATAATATAATATAAAGAAAAATTGCCATACAATTTAGCTCAGTATTTTAATTCTTTATTTTAAAAATAAATGTTTGCTAAATGTCATCTTTATCAAGGGTGCCAATAATTTCGGACCCCACTGTATATCCAAGATATCATTGACTGAGCTGGGAGGATGGGTTGATGTGGAGGAGAGCTTTGAAGACTTGTCTCTATTCTACATCCAATAACAAACACACAGGGCCACACACTAAGAGAGGGAGACACAGAGGGTGAGAGAGACAGCGAGAGAGAGAGTGAGAGTAAGCTAGTGAGAGAGAGAAACACTCACACACACAGAGTTGGCCTTCCCGTAAGCCCATTGCCAGACATGCTGTCTGTCTGCAGCAGTGTGTGTCCCAGCTTGCATTAACAAACCAGCTCCTCTGATGTTCACTAGACCCACTGACAGGTCTGATCACTATCTGATTTGGCACAGTGGGTTACTTACCACAACTTGTACATTTGAAAGATGAACCAGGGGTTGGAATCAATATTATTTTTCAATTGTTTCGTTCTGAACAGAACCATAACTTTTTTCGTTCCATTCCAATGTTCTGACCAGAAAAATAAAGTTCTGAACCGGTTTGAACCCCTAAAAAGTTACAATTTATATCTTTCTTTTCTGTTCCCTTTTTAACCTTTGAAATGTAAATTTAGCTCGACATCAAATTACTTCACCAATGGATGAGCAGCTTGCTATGGAGCGGTCAAGTTATATACATGCATTGGACAGACAAGTGTAGTGTAGGGTGCGACATGCGACTGAAATTTTGTGGCTGAGGAGAGAGCTGGGCATGAAGCGCTGGGCATCTTGTTGTAATGACATGCATTATCTGAATTAGGCCCACATAATTATACTTATGGAGGAGTGGCTTGTATGAAGGAACTTTGAATGTCTTTGAACTTCAGAGAGTTGGCTTAACTGACGTTGGACCAGGGCTAGCCCTTGATCATGACTCTCAGTTCCATTACATTACACACAATGCCATCTAGTTTTCAAGAGCTAGACCAGAGCTTGCTATCAAGCTAGCTAGCTAACAAGCTTGTGTGTGCAGAGCGGCACCAGAATTAAAATGAAAACATGTTTTACCTTTTTGTACTTATTAAATACAATGTGAAACGTGATAACTATGGTATCCTTAACTAGCATTGAAAAGGTTAATCCACTGTTCTCTAATAAAAAATATCTTCCTAATTTCTGAATCACGCCTGCAATGTCTGTAGCTACAGTAGACTATGCATGCTTCGGGGGGAGGGGGATGGGCAGGTAGCCTACATACAGACTGGCAAAGATTTTCAGCTGGCAGGCAGGCAGATACTGAAAAAAGTTTCTGGGTGACAGTGAGGGCTTTGCATAGGCACTTTGTTGCGTTTTTTTGTGGGACTGGAAAAAAATTCCCGGAATGTAAAATAACATTATTAACCGGTTCGCATGGTTTTAAAATAACGGTTGTGTTCCGGAACACTATAGATCACTTTCGTTCTCACTTCTGGTTCTGTTCCTCAATTTTTCTTTGTTCTTTTCCGGTTTTCGGTTCTGTTCCCTGAACCAGTTCCAACCCCTGAGACAAACTGACTTATTTTGATGTCACCCGTTGTTTATATGACTAAATATGCCCATTCATCACAGAATCCATAAAGTGTGTCCAAAGAGCACCTAACTCCCTACAGTACATAGATGTATAAAAACAGGACTTTATGGTGCCATTTGAGATGCACAGTATATCTCTGTCATATTCTTATTCCAAGTGTTTAAACTAGCTCTACTTGGTTAGATTTAGTGAATCTGCTAATTCCCATGCTCCGATGCCAATACATTTTGTTGTTATTCGGCATTCCTAAATCCGCTGGGTTAGCGTTAGCTTCTAACCCAGACACAACAACAATACTGTCAATCTCAGTAAGGTTAGACACACCATAGCCAAAGACAACAGACAATGGGCAGCACAGAAGGCTGTGGAAGGGGAATAGGGATTTAGGAGAAACGTTCCAAGACCAGGCTCAAGGACAATAAATAAAATGTGGTCAAAACATTCACTGACTGAGAAGGATGGTAGTTTCCATCGTTCTCTCCCTTTTCTCTCACAAATAACACCTTTTTCACTCAACCTCTCTCTCTCCTCCCTTCCTCTCGCTCTCCCTTCTTCAAAGTCGCTCTCAGCAATGTGGTTGCCTGCTCCTGCACATGGAATGTTATGAGTGATAAATATTCCAAACAAATGTTGAGAATCAGAAAGAATATTCCTAATGTTCTGACCGTCCAACAGATCAGACCTGTTCTGTGAGGTCTGCATGGGGGCCAAACTCTCTCTGCGTGTGTTGTGTGTGCGTGTGTTGTGGGCGTGCGTGTGTCATGACGGTTCAGTGGTTGTTACTGTAGGGTATTGTCCTGTCAAAAGCAGGTTCTCTGGGTTTGTAAAGAGCAGATGCCAGCTGGCATGATGGAACACTGCTGTACTGTGACTTGGTTAGGATTGGAGTCTCTGTGTGGGTGTGTGTGTGTGTGTGTGTGTTTGTGACTTAGTTACCTTCTCTTGATCTGAGGAAGAACGGTAGCCTTGTGCAGCCTCTGAGCTGCTAGCTATACTTTCTGCAGTTACTTACGTTCTATATTCTTATAACTGTGACATCTTGTGAGTTATCACATGTCTAAGGGTGCCTTAAAACACCTCTGTCTGTTCAAAGACTCTTAGCCTATACATTTTGTATTGTCAACTCTTGGGGCTTTTGAGTTGAGAAGACCACACTAACACAAACAGGTCTGGGACCAGTGGGATCAGGCTATACTACAGATAGTAGTACATGATGGCAGATAGGAGACTGTTGCACTGATACTGAGCTCAGGAGTCAAGCTGCTCACAGGGAGATATCCCTCCTTAGCTGGAATAACAACACACAGGTTTATGAGTCAGTAAAGCAGAAAACAGCATGTCAGAGAGCACAAACACACACACACACACAACACACATAAACACTCACACAAACACACGTACACACACACTGAAGTTATGCGGTGTGTGTCTCAGTATTCCTTTAGACAGATGCTTAGGTGAGCTCAGCCAAATACTAATAAAGTACACTCTGTTCAGGGATAGAAATATAACTTTTTAATAGAAACAGAACTTTTTGAAAACATTTGTTATGGTCAGTTATTTAAAGAACTGGGTGACTAGAGCCAAGCAGTTCATTCGAAAAATAGGAAGACAGAGCGCGAGGGAGGTAAAGTAAGAGAGGCAGAAAGGGAGAGCAGGACGGAAAGAAAGAGGCTGAGCAGAGGGAGAAAGAGGAAGAAAGGTAGACGGAGAGAGACCTTTTAGTCAGGGAACAAACCCCATCTGTGAAGGAGCAAGGGCTTAGAAAACTGTAAGCACAACAGCAAAACTGACCTTTTAAAGAGGGACAGAGAGAACAGGAGGAAGAGAGAGGGAGAAATGGAAGGGTTTGAGAGGTGGCCAAGAAAGATGGAAGGAGAAAGAAAGAGAGTGGCCTGTGAACATAAAAGCTGACCTTTTTTCACAGGTGTAGTGCTGTTAGCTTACTCTTCTATCTTCTTTGAACTCATCCTCTGTTTCTTTGAACTCATTCACTGTTTCTTTGAACTCATCCAATGTTTCTTTAAGCCGGTGGATTTAAAAAAGCTACTGTATCTTTCATATCTTTATCTCTCAATATTAGCTGGCCTTGACAGATCTGTGCTGCACATACACCCCTCTGAAGGCTTAGACTATCACCTGAGTGATGCTGTTATTACACAATAAGATGAAAGTGAGACAAAATTAAGTTTGAAGTGCGTGAGAGTGAGTGAGTGAGTGAGTGAGTGAGTGAGTGAGTGAGTGAGTGAGTGAGTGAGTGAGTGAGACTGTACATATGTATGTGTACAGCCAAAACACTGGCTCAGAAACATGACGTGAGCAATACAGTGAGCAAAAGTATTGGGACACTGACACATTTAGTTGTTGTTTTGGCTCTGTTCAATGTAGCAATGACTATGAGGTTAAAGTGCAGACTGTCAGCTTTAATTTTGGGGTATTTTAATCCATATACGGTGAACAGTTTAGGAATTACAGCACTTTTTGTACATACTGTAGTCCGCCCATTTTAGAGGACATAAAGTATTGGGACAAATTCACTTATACTGTATGCGTATTAAAATAGTAAAAAGTTTAGTATTTGGTCCCATATTCATAGCACGCAATGACTACATCAAGATTGTGACTCAACAAAAATTGTTGTATGCATTTGCTGTTTGTTTTGGTTGTGTTTCAGAATATTCTGTGCCCAATAGAAATGAATGGATACGAACATGGTTACAGATATCCCTGAATGTATCATGAATAATGATGAGTGAGAAAATTACAGAGGCATAAATATCATACCCCCCCAAAAATGCTAACCTCCTCTTTTATTGTAATGGTGAGAGGTTTGCATATTTTGGGGGTACGATAATTGTGCGTCTGTAACTTTCTCACTTATCATTATTCATGATTCATTCAAGATTATCCATAATCATGGTAGCATCCACATTACAGTGGAAATGTTTAGAAACACATTCTATTCTGAAACCAAAAGGACACCAAACATTATTTACAATTAACTTCTATTGGGCACAAAATAATCTGAAACCCAACCAAAACAAACAGCAAATATATCAAACAAATTTGAAGAATCACAATCTATAGTCATTGCGTGCTATGAATATGGGACAAATACTTCACTTTTTACTATTTTAATACACATACGTATAAGTGAATTTGTCTCAATAGTTTTGGTCCCCTATGTACAAAAAGTGCTGTAATTTCTAAACGGTTCACCATATATGGATAAAAATTCAAGCTGACAATCTTTACTTTAACCTCATAGTCATTGTATCATTTCAAATCCAAAGTGCTGGAGTACATAGCCTAAACAACAAATAATTTGTCACTGTCCCAATAGTTCTGGAACGGGGGACATGTCACATCTCGTCACGTCTGTAGGATGACTCCTGTCGTGATTTGGCCTCAGATTGGAGCTGCTTTGACCGTGATCTTCCTAGTACTGGCATGGGTGTGTCAAATCCAATCAAATGTTATTTGTTACATGCTTACTTACGAGCCCTTCCCAACAATGGAGAGAGAACAATTAAAAACGTATAGAAAAATAATAACGTGAGGAAAAAATACACAATGCGCAACAATATCTTGGCTATGTACACGGGGTACCAGTACCGAGTTGATGTGCAGGGGTACGAGGTAATTGAGGTAGATATTTAGATATACTTTAGGTAGGGGTAATGGGACTGTGCAACAGGATAAATAATAAACAGTAGCATTATGTGAAGAGTGCAAAAGGGTCAATGCAGATAGTCCAGGTAGATATTTGGTTAACTATTTAGCAGTCTTATGGCTTGGGAGTAGCCCTGTTGGTACACACATGGTGCATCGGTACTGCTTGCCGAGCTCCCTGCCATCCAGGTGGAGTCTTTGACACATTTTAGGGCCTTCCTCTGACACCGCCTGGTATAGAGGTCCTGGATGACAGGAAGCTCAGCCCCAATGAAGCACTAGGCCGTACGCAGTACCCTCTGCAGCCTCTTGCGGTCAGATGCCAAGCAGCTGCCATGATGCAGCCAGTCAAGATGCTCTCAATGGTGCAGCTGTAGAACTTTGAGGATCTGAGGGCCCATGACAAATTTTTTCCCCCTCCTCAGGGGGAAGAGGCGTTGTTGTTAATTCCTTAGTGATGTGGACACCGATGAACCTGAAGCTCTCGACCTGCTCCACTACAGCCCCCTCGATATGGATTGGGGCATGCTCGGCCCTCCGGTTTTTGTAGTCCACAATCAGCTCCTTTGTCTTGCTGATGTTGAGGGAGAGGTTGTTGTCCTGGCACCACACCGCCAGGTTACTGACCTCCTCCCTATAGGTGGTCTCATTGTCATTGGTGATCAGGCCTACCACCGCTGAGTCGTCAGCAAACTTAATGAGGGTGTTGGAGTCGTGCACGGCCATTTAGTTGTGGGTGAACAGGGAAGGGCCCCCGTGTTGAGGGTCAGCATGGCGGACATATTGTTTCCTACCCAGGATCCAGTTGCAGAGGGAGGTGTTCAGTCACAGGGTCCTGAGCTTACTGATGAGTTTGGAGGTCACTATGGTGTTGAACGTTGAGCTGTAGTCAATGAACAGCATTCTCACATAGGTGATCCTCTTGTCCAGATGAGTGAGGGCAGTGTGTAGTGCAATAGAGATTGCGTCATCTGTGGATCTGTTGGGGCGTTATGCGAATTGGAGTGTGTCCAGGGTGTCTGGGTCGATGGTGTTGATGTGAGCCATGACCAGCCTTTCAAAGCATTTCATGGCAACAGATGTGAGTGCTATGGGCGACAGTCATTTAGACAGGTTACCTTGACGTTCTTGTGCACAGGAACTATGGTGGTCTGATTGACAAAAAATGTCAGTGAAGACACTTGCCAGCTGGTATGTGTGTGTGTGTGTGTGTGTGTAACAAGGCAGTTTAGGGCTCTCCCACGCAAGGTAATGGTCCAGATATCCTGTCCTGTCCCAAAGCCTGATCCACCACTATCTATCTACCTGTCGGCACCATCTTACAAAGTCATCATAAAAGATGAGCAGTTGAGTGCTGAGCAGTTACCCTAGTTGAACTCTGGAAAGACAGCAAGAAGATAAAAATCAACAAATGAAAGCAAGTAGTTACTGTAGGTACAAGGTAACGGAAACAGGATAACGACCCTGTCAATGACCACCGTTGTTTTATCATTCGATTTATACAAATAAAGTTTGGGAGTAGTAAAGGGAAAAGCATTTACTTTCATTTGACAAGGGAGAAATGTGAGATATGGAGAGGGAGAAAGAGACAGAGGGGATAAGGATAACATTTGAGGGGAAGAAAAAGATACAGACGGAGGTTTGAGAGAGAGAAAGAGAAAGAGGGAATGGAGAAAAAGAGTTAGAGAGGAAGAGAGAAAGAGATAAAGGAAAGACAAGGAGAGAAATTTTGAAAATAAAGAGATGTTGAGAGGGAGAGAAAAAGAGGCATAAAAACAAGGGAAAGAAAGTGAGAGAAGTTGAGAGCGCGAAAAAGATAAAGAGAAAAAAGAGAGGTTAAGAGGGAGATAAATAGAGGGAAATAAGAAAAGAGACATCTCAGCTCTTACCTCAGATGAACTGGTGTCCATAGTGTTTACTGGGACTGAGGGACAACATGGACTCTGTTGCTAAACAACTGAAGGTTGAGGCTATTCCCATGGACCAAGCATAGCTAGGACACACACACACACAAAGACCAGCACACACAAACACCAGCACACACACACAAACATGTGCACACGCACACACACCGACACACACACAAACACACACACACAGCCTGMCACAATAAATCAATCTTTGAAGTAATTTCTTTTTTTTTATCTTCCAGTTACTGTTCAAACTTTCAAGGCTCACATCAATAATAATAATCTTGGTGAAAATTAAATACATAACTCTGACTGATAAATACTAAATAGGATTATGCAAATACATAAATAGGATACTCTAAATACATAAACAGTATTAAGTTAAGTTCCAAGATCCTCATTTTCTCATTGCAGCAGACGTGAGTCGTGTTAACTCTTTGGAGATCCTTATACAAGGAAGAAATTATTTCAGCACTCAGACTCAACAGCCTTAGCCTGGGCCGTATTCATGAGAGCAAAATAGTTTGGAACGGAAAATGAAAAATGTTTCTAGGGTAGTCCCTCCCTGTTTCAGTCTCTTTTCTTCTGTTTTGTGCCTAAGGAACACAAGCCAGAGTACCTGACTGTTTCTTTATTTAACACCATGCTACACTGTTGCATTGCCAACAACAGTAAGACAATGACAAGATGACTGAAGCAGAAACAGAACTCAGCTTACTCAACATTACAAAACATCTGGTTCATTGGGGCAAGCAATGGAAAACATTTTTTAAAAATTGCAACTAAAAATGTGTTTCTTAGTCTACACGTCAAGGTAGTTCTTCAATTTTTTTGTCTGCTTTCTCCTGTTTCGGGCCTAATGAATACAACCTTACTTTATAGGAAGATCGGATTATCACTCACTTTCACAGGTTTACATATCAGAACATACAGTTGAAGTCAGAAGTTTACATACGCCTTATCCAAATACATTTAAAATCTGTTTAGCACAATTCCTGACATTTAATCCTAGTAAAAATTCCCTGTCTTAGGTCAGTTAGGATCACCACCTCATTTTCAGAATGTGAAATGCCAGAATAATAGTAAAGTGAATGATTTATTTCAGCTTTTATTTCTTTCATCACATTCCCAGTGGTTCAGAAGTTTACATACACTCAATTAGTATTTGGTAGCATTGCCTTTAAATTGTTTAACTTGGGTCAAACATTTACATTACATTTACATTTAAGTCATTTAGCAGACGCTCTTATCCAGAGCGACTTACAAATTGGTGCATTCACCTTATGATATCCAGTGGAACAACCACTTTACAATAGTGCATCTAACTATTTTAAGGGGGGGGGGGGGTTAGAAGAATACCTTTACCCTACCCTAGGTATCCCTAAAAGAGGGGGGTTTCAGGTGTCTCCGGAAGGTGGTGATTGACTCCGCTGACCTGGCGTCGTGAGGGAGTTTGTTCCACCATTGGGGTGCCAGAGCAGCGAACAGTTTTGACTGGGCTGAGCGGGAACTGTACTTCCTCAGAGGTAGGGAGGCGAGCAGGCCAGAGGTGGATGAACGCAGTGCCCTTGTTTGGGTGTAGGGCCTGATCAGAGCCTGAAGGTACGGAGGTGCCGTTCCCCTCACAGCTCCGTAGGCAAGCACCATGGTCTTGTAGCGGATGCGAGCTTCAACTGGAAGCCAGTGGAGAGAGCGGAGGAGCGGGGTGACGTGAGAGAACTTGGGAAGGTTGAACACCAGACGGCGTTCTTCAGACGGCGTTCTGGATGAGTTGTAGGGGTTTAATGGCACAGGCAGGGAGCCCAGCCAACAGCGAGTTGCAGTAATCCAGACGGGAGATGACAAGTGCCTGGATTAGGACCTGCGCCGCTTCCTGTGTGAGGCAGGGTCGTACTCTGCGAATGTTGTAGAGCATGAACCTACAGGAACGGGTCACCGCCTTGATGTTAGTTGAGAACGACAGGGTGTTGTCCAGGATCACGCCAAGGTTCTTAGCACTCTGGGAGGAGGACACAATGGAGTTGTCAACCGTGATGGCGAGATCATGGAACGGGCAGTCCTTCCCCGGGAGGAAGAGCAGCTCCGTCTTGCCGAGGTTCAGCTTGAGGTGGTGATCCGTCATCCACACTGATATGTCTGCCAGACATGCAGAGATGCGATTCGCCACCTAACGACCCGCCACCAAACGTGTCGGGTCGCCTTCCACAAGCTTCCCACAATAAGTTGGGTGAATTTTGGCCCATTCCTCCTGACAGAGCTGGTGTAACTGAGTCAGGAATGTATGCCTTCTTGCTCGCACACGCTTTTTCAGTTCTGCCCACAAATGTTCTATGGATTGAGGTCAGGGATTTGTGATGGCCACTAAAATACCTTGACTTTGTTGTCCTTAAGCCATTTTTCCACAACTTTGGAAGTATGCTTAGGGTCATTGTCCATTTGGAAGACCCATTTGCAACCAAGCTTTAACATCCTAACTGATGTCTTGAGATGTTGCTTCAATATATCCACATCATTTTCCTGCCTCATGATGGCATCTATTTTGTGAAGTGCACCAGTCCCTCCTGCAGCAAAGCACCCCCACAACATGATGCTGCCACCCCCGTGCTTCACGGTTGGGATTGTGTTCTTCGGCATGCAAGCATCCCCCTTTTTCCTCCAAACATAATGATGGTCATTATGGCCAAATAGTTATATTTTTGTTTCATCAGACCAGAGGACATTTCTCAACAAAATATGATCTTTGTCCCCATGTGCAGTTGCAAACCGTAGTCTGGCTTTTTTATGACGGTTTTGGAGCAGTGGCTTCTTCCTTGCTGAGCGGCCTTTCAGGTTATGTCAATATAGGACTCGTTTTACTGTGAATATAGATACATTTGTACCTGTTTCCTACATTCATCTCTAGGAGACAGAACGCGTCTCCTTCTTGAGCGGTATGACGGTCCAATGGTCCAATGGTGTTTATACTTGCGTACTATTGGTTTTACAGATGAACGTGGTACCTTCAGGCGTTTGGAAATTGCTCCCAAGGATGAACCATAATTGTGGAGGTCTACAAATATTTTCTGAGGTTTTGGCTGATTTCTTTTGATTTGAGGAAATGAGAGGAAATGAGTTTGAATGTAGGCCTTGAAATACTACATCCATAGGTACACCTCCAATTGACTCAAATTATGTACATTACCCTATCAGAAGCTTCTAAAGCCATGACACCATTTTCTGGAATTTTCCAAGCTGTTTAAAGGCACAGTCAGCTTAGTGTATGTAAACTTCTGACTCACTAGAATTGTGATACAAGTGAAATATGTGATATAATCTGTCTGTAAACAATTGTTGGAAACATTACTTGTGTCATGCACAAAGTAGATGTCCTAACCGACTTGCCAAAACTATAGTTGGTAACAAGAAATTTGTGGAGTGGTTGAAAAACGAGTTTTAATGACTCCAACCTAAGTGTATGTAAACTTCCGACTTCAACTGTACATACAGTACCAGTCAAAAGTTTGGACACACCTAGTCATTCAAGGTAAAACATTTTTTTWAAACTATTTTCTACATTGTAGAATAAAATAGTGAAGACATCAAAACCATGAAAGAACACATATGGAATCATGTAGTAACCAAAAAAGTGTTTAACAAATCAAGATATATTTTAGATTCTTCAAAGTAGCCACCCTTTGCCTTGATGACAGCTTTGCACACTCTTGGCATTCTCTCAACCAGCTTCACCTGGAATGCTTTCCCAACAGTCTTGAAGGAGTTCCCGCATATGCTGAGCACTTGTTGTATGCTTTTCCTTCACTCTGCGGTCCAACTCATCCCAAACCATCTCAATTGCGTTGAGGTCGGGTGATTGTGGAGGCAAGGTCATCTGATGCAGCACTGCATCAATCTCCTTCTTGGTCAAATAGCCCTTACACAGCCTGGAGGTGTGTTGGGTCATTGTCCTGTTGAAAAACAAATGACAGTCCCACTAAGTGCAAACCAGATGGGATGGCTTATCGCTGCAGATTGCTGTGGTAGCCATGCTGGTTAAGTGTGCCTTGAATTCTAAATAAGTCACAGACAGCGTCACCAGCAATGCACCCCCACACCATCACACCTACTCCTCCATGCTTCACGGTGGGAACCATACATGCGGAGATCATCCGTTCACGTACTCTGCATCTCACAAAGACACGGCAGTTGGAACCAAACATTTCAAATTTGTAGTCATTAGACCAAGGGACAGATTTCCACCTGTCTAATGTCCATTAATCTTGTTTCTTGGCCCAAGCAAGTCTCTATTTCTAATTGATATCCGTTAGTAGTGCTTTCTTTGCAGCAATTCGACCATGAAGGCCTGATTCACGTAGTCTCATCTGAACAGTTGATGTTGAGATGTGTCTGTTACTTGAACTCAGTGAAACATTTATTTGGGCTGCAATTTCTGAGGCTGGTAACTCTAATGAACTTATCCTATGCAGCAGAGGTAACTCTGGGTCTTCCTTTCCTGTGGCAGTCCTCATGAGAAACAGTTTTATCATAGCGCTTGATGGGTTTTACGACTGCACTTGAAGAAACTTTAAAAGTTCTTGAAATTTTCCATATTGACTGACCTTCATCTCTTAAAGTAATGCTGGACTGTCATTTCTCTTTGCTTATTTGAGGTGTTCTTGCCATAATATGGACTTGGTCTTTTACCAAATAGGGCTATCTTCTGTATACCACCACTACCTTAACACAACACACTGATTGCCTCAAATGCATTAAGAAGGAAAGAAATATCACAAATTAACTTTTAACAAGGCACACCTGTTATTTGAAATGCATTCCAGGTGACTACCTCATGAAACTTGTTGAGAGAATGCCAAGAGTGTGCAAAGCTGTCATTCAGGCAAGGGGTGGCTACATTGAAGCTTCTGAAATATAAAATATATTTTGATTTGTTTAAACTTCTTATGGCTGCAATCCCGTTAACGGGATCGATATGACAACAGCCAGTGAAAGTGCAGGGTGCCAAATTCAAACAACAGAAATCTCATAATTAAAATTCCTCAAACATACATGTGTCTCATACCATTTTAAAGGTAATCATGTTGTTAATCCCACCAAAGTGTCCGATTTCAAATAGGCTTTTCAGCGAAAGCACCACAAACAATAATGTTAAGTCACCACCAACTCACAAAAAAATTCTGCCATTTTTACAGCCAAAGAGGAGTCTCAAAAAGCACAAATAGAGATAAAATGAATCACTAACCTTTGATGATCTTCATCAGATGACACTCATAGGACTTCATGTTACACAATACATATATATCTTGTTCGATTCAGTTCATATTTATATCCAAAAACCTCAGTTTACAAGGGCGCCATGTTCAGAAATGCCTCCAAAATATCCTGAGAAATTGCAAAGAGCCACGTCAAATAACAGAAATACTCGTCATAAACTTTGATGAAAGATACATGTTTTACATAGAATTAAAGATACACTTGTTCTTAATGCAACCGCTGTGTCAGATTTCAAAAAGCTTTACGGCAAAACACAATATTCAATAACCTGAAAACAGCGTTCAGCCACAAAAGCAAGCCATACAGTTACCCGCCCAAATTGTGCAGTCAACAAAACTCATAAAAAGCATTATAAATCTTCACTTACCTTTGCTGATCTTCATCGGAATGCACTCCCAGGACTCCCACTTCCACAAGAAATTGATTTTATTTTTCAGTAATGTCCATCA
This sequence comes from Salvelinus sp. IW2-2015, assembly GCF_002910315.2. Lineage (NCBI taxonomy): Eukaryota > Metazoa > Chordata > Actinopteri > Salmoniformes > Salmonidae > Salvelinus > Salvelinus sp. IW2-2015. Next base: position 50,931,927 of record NC_036858.1, read on the forward strand.
TTTATGTCCAAATAGCTATTTTTGTAGCGTGTTTGGTAAACACATCCAACGTCAGGGAAGCGCGTTCACTAAAACCTGACGACATGTCCAAAAGTTCCGTAACAGTCCGTAGAAACATGTCAAACGATGTATTGAATCAATCTTTAGAATGTTTTTAACATAAATCTTGAATAACGTCCCAACCGGAGAATTACATTGACTTCAGATGAGCGATGGAACAGAGCTCCCTCTCATGTGAACGCGCATGGTGAAAGCATGGTCAGGTCATGGCAGACCTGACTAATTCCCCTCTCATTCGGCCCCCCTTCACAGTAGAGGCATCAGACAAGGTTCTACAGACTGTTGATATCTAGTGGAAGCCGTAGGAAGTGCAAACTCATCCATATCCCCCTGTGATTTCAATGGGATCTTGGTTGAAAATCGACCAGCCTCAGAATTTTCACTTCCTGTTTGGATTTTTTCTCAAGTTTTTGCATGCCATATGAGTTCTGTTATACTCACAGACATAATTCAAACAGTTTTAGAAACTGTGAGTGTTCTCTATCCAATACTAATAATAATATGCATATATTAGCAACTATGACTGAGGAGCAGGCCGTTTACTCTGGGCACCTCTGTGCACCTTTCATCCAAGCTACTCAATACTGCCCCTGCATCCATAAGAAGTTTTTAACACTATTTTGGTTACTACACGATTCCATATGTGTTATTTCATAGTTTTGATGTCTTCACTATTATTCTACTGTGTAGAAAATAGTAAAAATAAAGAAAAACCCTTGAATGAGTCGGTGTGTCCAAGCTTTTGACTGGTACTGTATATGACATTTTAACATCTACAATACATCTTAACTTGGTCATCACCACATTTTTGTTGGGTTCCAGTTAGCAAGCTTACAGCGGCCTATAAGCAGTCTGACATTTGCAAATTCAGTGTCCCATCAGATTTACAAAAAGCCAATAACATAACAACTGTTGGGGCTCTATTCAATATGTATCGCTGAGTGTTACAGGTTGCGTGATAGAAATGTCAAGGTAATTTCAGATTGAGCCAACATATGCAGCGTTTACGCAGGCTCTGCTGACACGAGAACATTGGCTTTAAATTTCAATCACGCTTTAACACTGAACGCAATACGGATTGAATAGAGAGCCCTTGGTTAGTTTTCTGTCTTCGCTTCCATCTCCACAGTACAGAAACGTTCAGCACGAGTACATCCTCTTCTCTCAATATATACAGTTTTACGTCTTTACGTCTCTCAGTATGCTACATTCCCATTGCTGGCTGAATAAAAATGCTACACAAAATATAACATGCTGTCAGTCAATACAGTATGTATGCACATCTTCTCTTTTATATATTTGGCACCTTCCACTCCTCCTCCCCTGAGTATCCTTCTCATCATCATCATCATCATCATCATCATCATCATCAAAGATTTACACAAAAACAAGACTTGGTCACTCGATGACGGCACTTTTACAGAGTAGATACTAAATGGCCATGGTAGAAAAAAAATGGCAACATCATTCAAATGAATGGGCAAATGTTGTTGAATAGTGGTAAAGCACCATATATCTTTGCCTTTTTCTAGCATGGCCAGATAGTGACAATAGAGTCTACACATACAAAAGTTCAAAGGTTATTTAGATGTCCACTGATTGGTTCATATACATGTCCATAGAGCCCACCGGTTGGCTCGTTGGCAGTGTTAGTCTTTGTGTTGGTCAGTCAGCCCCAGGTTGGGTAACCAATTCACAGGGATGAAACATGAAGGCATTAAAAGCATAGGAGGCTGGTCAGAGAGTAGATTTAGAAGGTATCGAAGCAAAGGAGGCTGCACAACAAGCATGGCCAAACTGATATGAGTGGAGATTTAGAGGGTGTGCTCTGGAGGGTTGCTTGGTGGGTGATCTGATGTAAGTGCAGATTAAGAAGAGGCATGTCTGATTGTTGGGGGATTTGGCTGGAGGTTGCTCTTAGGCACAGCACTAGAATCAGATTATGCTCCCTAGATCCTAACCGTGACCACCAGTAGTAAATCACAAACCTGACCTTAGATCTGTGTCTTAGGGTAACTTGGTGGTAGCACTTCCTCAGTCCACACACTAGAGGGTGATATAACTGTGCGTCACATAAAAAGGGAAAATGAAAAATAATAGTGAAATGGGTGGATGACAATGTGAGACAGAAACTGAGACCCCCTGTGTTTCCATGGAGACTTCTTACTGAGACCCCCTGTGTTTCCATGGAGACTTCTTTCGGAGACATTATTTTTAATACTATTCCTGTCAGCAGTGTTCCAGAGATTCAAATTTGCAATGTGTGTGAGTATGTGTGTGTTTGATAGCGAGAGATAACGAGTGAGTAAGAGAAGAGAGAGAGAGAGAGGGAGAGCAACTACATTGTGTGCAGGGTCAATGGACTCAGCCACTTGCTTTGAAGTCCCATTGTGTGGTTTGATAACACAGAAGTTATACCCATGGCAATATTGCATTATGTTATTTTATCCATCTCTATGGTTGACTGTGATAGCCAAGAGTCCACAGAGGAAAACCCAGTCAGACCCAGCTGGCATAGAGAAATGTAATCAGTCTCCACTTTACTCCTATTCAACTGATCTCTCTCTCTCCCATAGAGAGGCAGTCAGTTATGTCCATTGTGAGAAAGGCTCAATTATCCCTCTCTCTTGGTGTGTATGTGTGTGTGTGTGTGTGTGTGTGTGTGTATGTGTGTGTGTGTGTGTTTGTCTGTGTGTGTTTGAGAGAAAGTGTGTGTGCGCATGTATGAGTGAATGTGAGAGTGCGTGCGTGGGGAGAATCCTCCAACATACACACTAGGGGCCATCATTTTAACACCCAATCATATACGGAGAGACCAGAGAACCAGAGAGCAGTCGTTATCCAGCTGTAGTGTTAAAACTACACTGAGTCAATCCTCTGTGAACCACATCTGTCTAAATAAACTTTATACAGGCCTCGTTTGGAGCGACGAACAATCTACAATTAGCCAGGCAGTTTAGCAGTGCTACAGGCCAGGGCAGGGACTAGCATGGCTTTATTAAAGGGATGGAGGTTTGCTTGTGATTCCAATGAGCTGAGACCACAGAGAACACTGCATGGCTGAGTGTGTGGAACACAGGGAGAGAGAGAGAGTACAATGCATTCGGAAAGTATACTTTTTCAGCCTCATTCTAAAATGGATTAAATAGTTTTGTTTTTTTCAATCTACACACAAACCCCATAATGACAAAGCGAAAAAAAGTAGTTTTTTATACATTTTTGCAAATGTATAAAAAAAATAAAAACTGAAATATCACATTTACATAAGTATTCAGACGCTTTATTCAGTACTTTGTTGAAGCATCTTTGGCAGCGATTACAGCCTTAAGTCTTCTTGGGTATGACGCTACAAGCTTGGCACACCTGTATTTGGGGAGTTTATCCCATTCTTCTCTGCAGAGCCTCTCAAGCTCTGTCAGGTTGGACGGGGAGCGTTGCTGCACAGCTATTTTCAGGTCTCTTCAGAGATGTTCGATTGGGTTCAAGTCCGGGCTCTGGCTGGGCCACTCAAGGACGTTCAGAGACTTGCCCCGAAGCCCCTGCTGCGTTGTCTTGGCTGCTTAGGGTCGTTGTCATGTTGAAAGGTGAACCTTCGCGCCCAGTCTGAGGTCAACGATCTCTGTGTTCTTTGCTCCGTTCATCATGCCCTTGCTCCTGACAAGTCTCTCATTTCCTGCCGCTGAAAAACATCCCAACAGCATGATGCTGCCACCACCATGCTTCACCGTAGGGATGGTGCCAGGTTTCCTCCAGATGTGACGCTTGGCATTCAGGCCAAAGGGTTCAATCTTGGTTTCATCAGACCAGATAATCTTGTTTCTCAATTTCCGAGAGTCTTTAGGTGTATTTTGCCAAATTCCAAGCGGGCTGTCATGTGCCTTTTACTGAGGAGTGGGTGGAGTGCTGCAGAGATGGTTGTCCTTCTGGAAGATTCTCCCATCTCCACAGAGGAATCTGGAGTTCTGTCAGAGTGACCATAGGGTTCTTGGTCACCGCCCTTCTCCCCCGATTGCACAGTTTGGCAGGGCGGCCAGCTCTGGGAAGAGTCTTGGTGGTTTAAAACTTCTTCCATTTAAGAATGATGGAGGCCACTGTGTTCTTGGGGACCTTCAATGCTGCAGACATTTTTTGGTACCATTTTGCAGATCTGTGCCTCGACACAATCCTGTCTCGGAGCTCTACGGACAATTTGCTCTGACATGCACTGTCAACTGTGGGACATTATATAGACAGATGTGTGCCTTTCCAAATCATGTCCAATCAATTGAATTTACCACAGGTGGACTCCAATAAAGTTGTAGAAACATCTCAAGGATGATCAATGGAAACAGGATGCACCCAAGCTCAATTTCGAGTCTCATAGCTAAGGGTCTGAATAACTATGTCAATAAGGTATTACAGTTGATCATTTTTAATACATTTGCTAACATTTATAAAAAACTGTTTTTGCTTTGTCATTATGTGGTATTGTGTGTAGATTGATGACGGAAAAAAAGATTTAATACATTTTAGAATAAGGCTGTAATGTAACAAAATGTGGAAAAAGTCAAGAGTTCTGAATACTTTCCTAATGCACTGTATGTGCCTGTGTGTGTGTGACCTGAGACCACATGGATATGTGGCTGCCAGGATATTGTTTGCAGGAACGCAAGGCCAGTGGCCACAGGTGTGTGTGTGTGTGTGTGTGTGAGTGTATGTTTGCATATGCGCCTGTGTGTATGAGTCTGTGTGTTTTGCACATGCGTCTGCGTGTGTGAGTGTAACCTCCAGTTGCAATCTGGATCATCAGCACCCAATGCTCTGAATGAGCATTGATAAATAATCCAAGGTGTTTCAGTTTGAAGTCCCAGACAGATACATGTAATATTACCAATAATAACTAGCAGTCCTTCACAAACACACTGAAAGCTGAAGCAGTAGGTCCAAATAGAACAGGGCAGGACAAGTCAACATTCACAATGCACTGACCTCATTCTCGCACTGCCTGAAATGAAGTGTTTTTTTCCAGAAGATTACCAGTAAGTTGCCAGCATTCAACGTGATAGTTATACTACCGCTGTAGTTATAATGTTGCTTCAAAATAGTCAATTCTAGTGATAACAATTGTTTTTTGCTGCTCATGATTGAATGTTGAACGCAACTGAGGATGACAGTGATGTATTGGCTATGGCATAATGATCATAATTGCCCTCATGGAAACACAGGGAATGGTGAAAAAGTAGAATGATAATGGGTAAAGGAGTAGATGGTTGGGAAAGTGTGCAGAAATATGAGTGTAAGCATACGGTCAGATACTCAAAGATGTGTGTTTATAGTGTTTGACACACCAAGTAGTGTGTGTGCCTGCTTGAACATTATATCATTGCATGTGTCAGCTCCTGGCCTCATGGTACTTCAGTTTCCTGTTGAGAGTAGCCTACACACCCTGGCCTTTCTCTCTCTCCTTCCTGACTCTATAGATAGTATATACATTCAATATCTATTTCCTGTATCACATATACATCTATACTCAGAACAATAGATGGTATGTTGATTACATACACATCTATACTCATAACTAGAGATAGTATATTGATTACATATACATCTATATTCAGAAGCGTGTGCTCTCATGTTTCAGCATGCGGATGTTGATGAGGGATCCGCTGCCTCTGTGGTGGTGGTGGTCGTGTTGTTGGTACCCATATCCCTGGTGCTGTTCCTCCAGTCACCGCTGGCTGATTCCAGAAGATACATTGCTGCTGGGGCTAGAGCCGCTCGAACCGCGGTCTTCAAACACACTCACCTCGATCTGGAGGGCACAGGGGTTAAGGAGTGGGAGGGAATGGGGTAATATATGTACACAGATATGGGATAAGGGGTATACTCTAGGCCAGGGGTAGGCAACTAGATTCAGCCACGGGACAATATTTTTCTGAGCGAATGGTCGGGGAGACGGAAAATCATTCTAATAATTTGTACACTGCAAATTGACCAAAACTAAGCCAAATAATAGATTGTATTTTAAAATAACAATAATTTCATACCTTGATTACATTGAGACACGATCACATATGTCTCTTTTTTGTGTGGGAATACTTGGGAACAGATTTCCTAAATTAAACACATTTTTGCTGTATTCCTGGTGATTTTAGTCTTCATTAAAAAAAAATCATATGTTTATTTTAAAAAAACCTGTAGGCTGCTACTCAAAATAAAAAAAACAGTAAGAAATAAATACAGAGTTTAAGTAATAATAAATTCAGTATAAACAGGAAAAGAAAACTTAAAAAAATTGGGCCTCCACCCTCAAACTCCCATTCCATTCCCCCAACCCCAATTACAGTGCCTTTAGAAAGTATTCATCCTTTTAAAGAAAGGGTAAGACATTTTGAATGTTGTATTGCTTTTGCCTCCAGTATTTATGCTGCAATAGTTTGTGTCGGGGTGCTAGGGTCAGTCTATTATGTCTGGAGTATTTTTCCTGTGTTATCCGTTGTCCTGTGTGAATTTAAGTATGCTCCCTTTAATTCTCTCTCTCCCGGAGGACCTGAGCACTGGGACCATGCCTCAGGACTACCTGGCCTGATGACTCCTTGCTGTCCCCAGTCCACCTGGTCGTGCTGCTGCTCCAGTTTCAACTGTTCTGTCTGCCTGCCTATGGAACACTGACCTGTCTCTAACTCTGAATCCCAGACCTGCTGTTTTCAACTTTCTAGAGACAGCAGGAGCGGTAGAGATACTCTTAATGATCGGCTATGAAAAGCCAACTGACATTTACTCCTGAGGTGCTGACCTGTTGCACACTCTACAACTGTGATTATTATTATTATTTGACCCTGCTGGTCATCTATGAACGTTTGAACATCTTGGCCATGTCCTGTTATAATCTCAACCCGGCACAGCCAGAAGAGGCCTGGTTCCTCTCTAGGTTTCTTCCTAGGTTCCTGCCTTTCTAGGGAGTTTTTCCTTGCCATCGTGCTTCTACATCTGCATTGCTTGCTGTTTGGGGTTTTAGGCTGGGCTAGTGTATAGCACTTTGTGACATCGGCTGATGTAAAAAGGGCTTTATATATATATATTTGATTGGTTGATTGATTTTTGTGCATCTCTGAGTGATATTCTATTGATTCCTTGGGTAATTTTATGTTTTTATGTGTATCTGAGTTATTGGTGTTCAAGCAGGCAGAAATCCGGTCGGTATTACGTAGCACCGTGATACGATATTACGTAGCACCATGATAAAGTCGCCTCACTACACTGGAAGTTAATAGGAATACAACTTTTAGATCATGAACCGTCTTTCATACAGTATCAAGTCTTGCTATAGACTTTTCTCAAATGAGCCATTGATCATATTTTTGCAATATTCCTATCTCAAGAAACTTGTAATTTAACGAAGGGTCTAGAACATTTTTCCTATGAGTCTGCCTTTTTAGTCCAGGGTGCATTGCATGTTGGAGTTGTCAGAGATATTACAGAAAGGAGATAGGAATCCAATGAATTAAGGAACGTATACACCCCATCCAGCAGACTGTCGACCAATTGCCTTCACGTTGTCATGCTGCGTCATGCAGTTGCAAAGATAATCACCACGCAATCCCTTCTCAAAGTCAGTGTATACTGTATGTCGAGAAACATGCTTATTTTCCTCTAAAGTACGTGATGTCACGATTCCAAAGCTATATGATACTACAGATAGCAAATTAATTATCGCACATCTCAGAAAATATTTGTAATATTGTACTTCGTGTTGATGAAATTTGTGCTAATGTTTGGTCTAGCGCCCAATACACTCCCATTTACTCCTTGAAGGATAGAGCTCCTTGTCCCAGAATCACAAGGAACGCACTGTGCGTCCCATTGATGTACTGTACCATGGGCAACGTTTCCCATCTCTTCAAAAGTATATTTGCCATTGCGAATGTTAGACTCCACTCTGTGAGTCACATCGATCTGCAGGTTGAACATGGTGAGATTGTAGACTCCTAAATTGATAATGCAGTTTGTTTAGGCAATTTTACAGCTAACTAGCTACGTTACATGCTACATGTCTTTTGAATTATTGTGCGTAGCTATGTTTGCTATCTATCTATCTATCTAGCTAGCTAGCCAGTCAGCCCGTAGAGACCATTGAATTGTGGATTTTGTAGTCGACATGAGCTGAAACAGATTTCCACAACGATTTTCCATGTTGCTACCAACCTTATTATAAGGCCAAAATGAAACATTTGTTCACAAAAAAGTTAGTGTAATTTAACACTGTAAATTAAGGGAATTAGTGGTTTTGGGTGGATTTTCCCTTGAATTTATTATACATTTCATTGTGTTACAGCCTGAATTCAAAATGTATTCAATTGATGGTTTTCTCACCCATCTACACACAATACCCCATAATAACAAAGTAAAAACATGTTTTTAGAAAATGTTGCACRTTTTTTTTTAAATTAAATACAGAACTATTTAATTAATATAAGTATTCACACCCCTGAAACAATACATGTTAGAATCACCTTTGGCAGCGATTACAGATGTGTGTTTGCAAACCTGGATTGTACAATATTTGCACATAATTATTTAAAACATTCTTCAAGCTTTGCCAATTTGGTTGTTGATCATTGGTACACAGCCAGTTTCAAGTCTTGCTATAGACTTTCAAGCCTATTTAAGTCAAAACTGTAACTAAACCACTCAGGAACATTCAATGTCGTCTTGGTAAGCAACTCCATATTTGGTGTGGTGTTTTAGGTTATTGTCCTGCTGAAAGGTGAATTTCTAGGATTTTGCCTGTGCTTAGCTCTATTCTTTTTATCCCCACAAAATTCCCTAGTCCTTGCCAATGACAAGCATACCCATAACATGATGCAACCACCACCATGCTTGAAAATATGAAGAGTGGTAATCAGTGATGGATTGTGTTGGATTTGCCCCAAACAAAACACTTTGTTTTCAGAACATAAAGTTAATTTCTTCAGCACATTTTATGCAGTTTTACTTTAGTGCCTTATTGCAAACAGGATGCATGTTTTGGAATATTGTTATTATGTACAGGCTTCCTTCTATTCACTTTCTCATTTAGGTTAGTATTGCGGAGTAACTACAATGTTATTGATCAATCCTCAGTTTTCTCCTATCACAGCCATTAAACTCTGTAACTGTTTAAAAGTCACCATTGGCCTCATGGTGAAATCCCTGAGAGGTTTCCTTCCTCTCTGGCAACTGAGTTAGGAAGGACATCTGTATCTTTGTAATGACTGGGTGTATTGATACACCATCCAAAGTGTAATTTATAACTTCACAATACTCAAAGGGATATTCAATGTCTGCTTTTTTTACCCATCTACCAATAGGTGCCATTCTTTGCGAGGTATTGGAAAACCTCCCTTGTCTTTGTGGGGTACAGAGATGAAGTAGTCATTCAAAAATCATGTTAAACACTATTATTGCACATAGAGTGAGGCCATGTAACTTATTGTGTAACTTGTTAAGAACATTTTTACTTCTGAACTTATTTAGGCTTGCCATAACAAAGGGGTTGAATACTTATTGACTCAAGACATTTTAGCTTTTCCTTTTTAAATCATTTGTAAACATTTCTAAAAACATAATTCCACTTTGAAATGATGGGGTAGTATGTATAGGCCAGTGACACAACATCTAAAAAAACATATTCAGGCTGTAACAACAGAATGTGGAAAAATTCAAAGGGTGTAAATACTTTCTGAAGACACTAACTGCAGGGCACTCCCACATCATATGAAGGAATGTGCCTACCTGATTTAGGGGACACAGACAACAGTTGCAGCCAATTTCATAGTAAAACATTTCCTTGGTATTTTACCGAACAAAAATATAAACGCAACATGATTACATATACAGTGTTGGTCCCATGTTTCATGAGCTGAAATAAAAGATCCCAGAAATTGTTCATATGCACAAAACGCTTATTTTGTTCTAATTTTGTGCACACATTTGTTTACATCCCTGTTACTGAGAATTTCTCCTTTGAGAAGATAATCCATCCACCTGACAAGTGTGGCATATCAAGAATCTGATTAAACAGCATGATCATTACACAGATGCCCCTTGTGTGCGACCAGAGTGGAAACCGGTCGCATTCCGCTTCGCTCCTCAGGTAGTATCACATTTTCACATTCTCATTTCATTTCATTACAGTACAACGGTTTGATTTTGTTTAATCTTAGCTAGCTACTTAGCCGTCTTTGTATCAAGATAATTGCGTAGCTAGCAGCTATTCTTCGTTCTTTTAACGTAACTTTTAACGTAACGTAGTCAACACTGCTACCTAGCCAGCTAGCCACCGAACAGCAACATGTTAGTAACTATTACATTCAACGGAACGACTCGATTAGTGTAGTGTTAGCTAAGCTACATAGTTGTCTTTGCTGTCTTTGTTTCTAAGATAACTGCGTAGTTTAGACTAATTCGGTTAGCTAGCCAGCTATTTTTCGTCCTTTTAACGTAACGTAACGTAGTCAACACTGCTCGCTAGCCAGCTAGCCACCGAATAGCAACACTGTAGAAACTATTACATTCAACGGATCAACGGAACGATTGATTAGTGTAGTGTTAGCTAGCTACATAGTTGTCTTTGCTGTCCTTGTATCTAAGACAATTGTGTAGTTTATACTAATTAACGAGCCAGTTACCGAGGTTACATAGCTAGCTACCGAGGTTACCTAGCCAGCGACACTCTCAAACAAAGTCAACAACGCAGCCACTGCTAGCTAGCCCACTTCCGCAGTACTGTATCATTTTAATAATTTTGGTCAATAAGATTTCTGCAACGCAAGCTTAACTTTCTGAACATTCGAGACGTGTAGTTCACGTGTCATTCCAATCTCCTTTGCATTAGCGTAGCCTCTTCTGTAGCCTGTCAACTATGTGTCTGTCTATCCCTGTTCTCTCCTCTCTGCACAGACCATACAAACGCTTCACACCGCGTGGCCGCGGCCACCCTAACCTGGTGGTCCCAGCGCGCACCACCCACGTGGAGTCCCAGGTCTCCGGCAGCCTCTGGAACTGCCGATCTGCTGCCAACAAGGCAGAGTTCATCTCAGCCTATGCTTCCCTCCAGTCCTCGACTTCTTGGCACTGACGGAAACATGGATCACACAGATAACACTGCTACTCCTACTGCTCTCTCCTCGTCTGCCCACGTGTTCTCGCACACCCCGAGAGCTTCTGGTCAGCGGGGTGGCGGCACCGGGATCCTCATCTCTCCCAAGTGGTCTTTCTCCCTTTCTCCCCTTACCCATCTGTCTATCGCCTCCTTTGAATTCCATGCTGTCACAGTTACCAGCCCTTTCAAGCTTAACATCCTTATCATTTATCGCCCTCCAGGTTCCCTTGGAGAGTTCATCAATGAGCTTGATGCCCTGATAAGCTCCTTTCCTGAGGACGGCTCACCTCTCAAGTTCTGGGTGACTTTAACCTCCCACGTCTACCTTTGACTCATTCCTCTCTGCCTCCTTCTTTCCACTCCTCTCCTCTTTTGACCTCACCCTCTCACCTTCCCCCCCTACTCACAAGGCAGGCAATACGCTCGACCTCATCTTTACTAGATGCTGTTCTTCCACTAACCTCATTGCAACTCCCCTCCAAGTCTCCGACCACTACCTTGTATCCTTTTCCCTCTCGCTCTCATCCATCACTTCCCACACTGCCCCTACTCGGATGGTATCGCGCCGTCCCAACCTTCGCTCTCTCTCCCCCGCTACTCTCTCCTCTTCCATCCTATCATCTCTTCCCTCTGCTCAAACCTTCTCAACCTATCTCCTGATTCTGCTCCTCAACCCTCCTCTCCTCCCTTTCTGCATCCTTTGACTCCTATGTCCCCTATCCTCCAGGCCGGCTCGGTCCTCCCCTCCTGCTCCGTGGCTCGACGACTCATTGCGAGCTCACAGAACAGGGCTCCGGGCAGGCCGAGCGGAAATGGAGGAAACTCGCCTCCCTGCGGACCTGGCATCCTTTCACTCCCTCCTCTCTACATTTTCCTCTTCTGTCTCTGCTGCTAAAGCCACTTTCTACCACTCTAATTCCAAGCATCTGCCTCTAACCCTAGGAAGCTCTTTGCCACCTTCTCCTCCCTCCTGAATCCTGCCTCCCCTCCTCCCCCTCCTCCCTCTCTGCAGATGACTTCGTCAACCATTTTGAAAAGAAGGTCGACGACATCCGATCCTCGTTTGCTAAGTCAAACGACACCCGCTGGTTCTGCTCACACTGCCCTACCCTGTGCCCTGACCTCTTTCTCCCCTCTCTCTCCAGATGAAATCTCGCGTCTTGTGACGGCCGGCCGCCCAACAACCTGCCCGCTTGACCTATCCCCTCCTCTCTTCTCCAGACCATCCTGGAGACCTTCTCCCTTACCTCACCTCGCTCATCAACTCATCCTTGACCGCTGGCTACGTCCCTTCCGTCTCAAGAGAGCGAGAGTTGCACCCCTGCTGAAAAAACCTACACTCGATCCCTCCAATGTCAACAACTACAGACCAGTATCCCTTCTTTCTTTTCTCTTCCAAAACTCTCGAACGTGCCGTCCTTGGCCAGCTCTCCCGCTATCTCTCTCAGAATGACCTTCTTGATCCAAATCAGTCAGGTTTCAAGACTAGTCATTCAACTGAGACTGCTCTTCTCTGTATCACGGAGGCGCTCCGCACTGCCTAAAGCTAACTCTCTCTCCTCTGCTCTCATCCTCCTAGACCTATCGGCTGCCTTTGATACTGTGAACCATCAGATCCTCCTCTCCACCCTCTCCGAGTTGGGCATCTCCGGCGCGGCCCACGCTTGGATTGCGTCCTACCTGAGGTCGCTCCTACCAGGTGGCGTGGCGAGAATCTGTCTCCTCACCACGTGCTCCTCACCACTGGTGTCCCCCAGGGCTCTGTTCTAGGCCCTCTCCTATTCTCGCGTATACACCAAGTCACTTGGCTCTGTCATAACCTCACATGGTCTCTCCTATCATTGCTATGCAGACGACACACAATTAATCTTCTCCTTTCCCCCTTCTGATGACCAGGTGGCAATCGCATCTCTGCATGTCTGGCAGACATATCAGTGTGGATGACGGATCACCACCTCAAGCTGAACCTCGGCAAGACAGAGCTGCTCTTCCTCCCGGGGAAGGACTGCCCTTCCATGATCTCGCCATCACGGTTGACAACTCCATTGTGTCCTCCTCCCAGAGCGCTAAGAACCTTGGCGTGATCCTGGACAACACCCTGTCGTTCTCAACTAACATCAAGGCGGTGGCCCGTTCCTGTAGGTTCATGCTCTACAACATCCGCAGAGTACGACCCTGCCTCACACAGGAAGCGGCGCAGGTCCTAATCCAGCACTTGTCATCTCCCGTCTGGATTACTGCAACTCGCTGTTGGCTGGGCTCCCTGCCTGTGCCATTAAAACCCCTACAACTCATCCAGAACGCCGCAGCCCGTCTGGTGTTCAACCTTCCCAAGTTCTCTCACGTCACCCCGCTCCTCCGCTCTCTCCACTGGCTTCCAGTTGAAGCTCGCATCCGCTACAAGACCATGGTGCTTGCCTACGGAGCTGTGAGGGGAACGGCACCTCAGTACCTTCAGGCTCTGATCAGGCCCTCTACACCAAACAAGGGCACTGCGTTCATCCACCTCTGGCCTGCTCGCCTCCCTACCACTGAGGAAGTACAGTTCCCGCTCAGCCCAGTCAAAACTGTTCGCTGCTCTGGCACCCCAATGGTGGAACAAACCCCTCACGACGCCAGGACAGCGGAGTCAATCACCACCTTCGCGAGACACCTGAAACCCCACCTCTTCAAGGAATACCTAGGATAGGATAAAGTAATCCTTTCTGACCCCCCCCCCCCCTTAAAAGATTTAGATGCACTATTGTAAAGTGGTTGTTCCACTGGATGTCATAAGGTGAATGCACCAATTTGTAAGTCGCTCTGGATAAGAGCGTCTGCTAAATGACTTAAATTAAAATGTAATGTTGTTTGCGGGGACAATAAAAAGGCACTCTAAAATGTGCAGTTTTGTCACACAACACAATGCCACAGATATCTCAAGTTTTGAAGGAGCTGTTTGCTTTGCTAGTTAGAGCCTAATGTTAGCTAGCTAACATTGAACCTGGTTGGTTAGCTCCCAGCAGATTCATGCAGGGTAGTAACAACATGATTTGGCACTAATTTCATTGTTGTTTAACTAGCTAACGTTAGCTGGCTGGCTCGTTGGCTAACGTTACGTGAAGTGTGTGATCTTACAGGTTGTTTACCTAGCTAGCTTCGTTGTTTACCTTGCTAGCTAGTTAGCTACATGTCTTAAGCTAAAGTGTACAACACCCGTTGAATATGGCCGGTGTCAGTAAACGTCGGCAAAAAAGCGTAATGAAATTGTTGCCAACAGAGCTGGTTAGGCTGTTTCATGTTATCCAGAGGTAAACAAATCATTGGCCAGAGCGTCAAGTGTGCGCTCTGAACGCTCGGAGAGCGAAACAAGATGGGTGGGGCTAAAGCTTAAGAGGGTGTGAACGATGCTGAATGGGTGTAGACAAAGAGCTCTTCACTAGATACCAAATCATTCAAAGGCCATTTTTTCAAAAGTGAGTTTACAAGTTTATCAATTTCAAAGCAGAATTACTTTCCCATTGTTCCTCAAAAAAGTGTATGATATAGCATTTTGTAGTCTCTACTTTTATCCAATGTAAAAAACACAATTTGAAATGTTGCTACATAAGACCAAATCCATGTGGTGAGTTACATATGAACTGTAACTAAGTAAAATCTTTGAAATTGTTGCATATTGCATTTATATTTTTGTTCAGTATAAATACAGTCTGTGAACAAACTTAAAATGTATAAGGTTCTGGTTCGGATTTCGGGATGCCAAAGTCATTTTTAAATATTATTTTCCAGTTAAAGGGTGGTTCAGATTCAATTAGATCTGTGAACCATACTTTTTTAATGGCTAGCTCAGAATATGAGCTTTCCAAAAGTTGTTTATATATCATAGAGATCAGTCCTTTCAAGAGCTGCCATGGGAAATTACATAATTAGTCATGCTATTCCTTGTTTTACAGCTGAAATAATAGTATATTGTTATATGCTAGTGTCTTTCTAACCTGATACAAACTTTGTGGGACTTAGTCATAAGACTGGGCGTATAGGTAAGGTCAGTTTTGGTGCGACCGCAGCATGTGACATCCCGTGGGTTTACTATCTACAGAAAGTCACATGTATGGAAACTTGCAGAAAGGAGCACATTATAGTGTTTGCTTTTGTGAATGCAGTTAGACGGTTCTTGTGCTATCTTAAATCTGCACAGACAACTAATTGCCTTTTACACACTATCTGCTGACTGCCACGTCTACAAAAAGGATGTGCTTCTCTATAAAAGCTGAGAACCGACACTGTTCGTTGGGCCTTAACTGCACAACTGCTTTAGTGCGTAGTTAATTGTTCCATTTTTGCAAAT
Organism: Salvelinus sp. IW2-2015; assembly: GCF_002910315.2. Taxonomy (NCBI): domain Eukaryota; kingdom Metazoa; phylum Chordata; class Actinopteri; order Salmoniformes; family Salmonidae; genus Salvelinus; species Salvelinus sp. IW2-2015. Next base: position 50,947,436 of record NC_036858.1, read on the forward strand.
CTTCTAATAAAGTGTTGTTTGAAAGAATCTGCAGTCTCTCTTCCCTTTGATTAGAATTTCTACGACAGAGCCCAGATTGTTTATTTATAAATCCCATAATTGGAAAGAAAAAAGTTGCCTGGTAATGTGTCTGTATCTTTCAAATCTAGCAATGTTCTCAAACCATTACTGTACATGATATCGGCAAGGGTACAGTTCCCACAGTTGGACCATTGGGAGGATGCAAAAGGCTGCCCTCCAGATCGCAAGGCATTATTGTGAAATATTGGAGTATTACATTTCCATGATCATTGCAGAATAAATTCCTTATTTTTTCTGACTTTGATGGTTTTATAGACCACTCACAAAATAACCTATAGGCCTACAACAAGTTAGTATAGGCTACCATTCGTCGGATCTTTCATTTAACTGGACCCAAGTCACAGTAGTAAATAGATAAGCTACTGTAGATTCAAGGAAAAAAGTGAATGCAAAACATTATTGCATTCAAGCGATCTTTTTACAGGTCCACAACTATTTGCAATTGATTTTGTCTTGCGGTCAGATACAGCAAATGTCACTTTAAAAAAAACATTCTGCCGCCACAGATATTTTATAAAGTTCGCCATTGCTATTTCCTTTAGATACTGTCTTGGCCTAATTCCAATACTTCCAAAGTATACAGCAAATAAGGGCATTATTAGTCACCATAAAAGGTGAATTATGGGCGTTATTCAAGCGGAATTATAATGTTCGTTCGCACACTCACTTTAAAATTATTATTTTTTACCCCCTTTTCTCCCCAATTTTCGTGGTATCCAATCGCTAGTAATTACTATCTTGTCTCATCGCTACAACTCCCGTACGGGCTCGGGAGAGACGAAGGTCGAAGCACAACCCAACCAAGCCGCACTGCTTCTTAACACAGCGCGCCTCCAACCCGGAAGCCAGCCGCACCAATGTGTCGGAGGAAACACCGTGCACCTGGCCCCCTTGGTTAGCGCGCACTGCGCCCGGCCCGCGAGTCGCTGGAGCACGATGAGACAAGGATATCCCTACCGGCCAAACCCTCCCTAACCCGGACGATGCTAGGCCAATTGTGCGTCGCCCCATGGACCTCCCAGTCGCAGCCGGCTGCGACAGAGCCTGGGCGCGAACCCAGAGACTCTGGTGGCGCAGCTAGCGCTGCGATGCAGTGCCCTAGACCACTGCGCCACCCGGGAGGCCCTCACACTCACTTTTTTACGACAGGTCTTGATTTATAACGGGCGCGTGCGCCAAGTTTATAAAACTCAATATTTTTGTGCGTGCGCAGTCTATTTACAGTAGTGTTACATTTATGCAACGGTTATAAATGAGGCCCCAGAGGAGAGAGCAGGGCCAGGGGGGAGAAAAGGAGGAAGAAAACAAGGTCTTCATAAAACTAAAACTATCTTTAGTGGGCTACAACCACACTGAAGTCGCCCTAACCCTCTAAACTGTTACTCTACGAGGCTTTGCCTAGTCACTTTAATCACCAGCAGTCAACTTTAGGGAAATCTATGTCTTGAAAGACACCTAACCCTAACCCCTATAATCAAATCGCTAACTTTTGGTAAGAAGACCTGCCGTAACAATAGATCAATGTATTGCTCAAAAAGGATACGACTCTCATGCCTCTCTCTACAGGATCAGTCAGTAGCAGACCTCTGGGAGCGTAGATCTTCTCATTCTGTTCCTGGATATACCCTGAGATCTTCTTCAATACCTGACAGAGTGAGAGGAGAGAGAAAGAGGCAGAGGGAGAAGAGGGAGATAGAGGTGAGAGAGAGAGGAGAGAAGGATGAGGGAGAGATGGAGAGGATGTTGCTTAGAATAAAATAGGTGAAATGAGGACAAGGCTATAAATCCTTGCCCCTTGCTTTTACATTTGCACCCCTCTTTACCCTCCCCCTCATGTGCCCCACAGAGTGGAAGAAATTATGGATGGAAGAAATTACTTTGCACAMATTTTTTCTGTCTATGTCTGCTTGTCTTTCTGTCTACAGCTGCTTGTCTCTATCCAGTCTAAAGCCCTAACATAAGCAAAACCCAGTGTATTTCTATTATGCTCTAAGGAGACTACGTTATTCTAACACACACTTCAAAAGAACTCATGTTGAGTGAGACCCAATGAATTAGATAAACCTGAATTGAGGACTCAGAGTTTTTCCCCGTTTTAACTTTTCTAAACTTTTCTCTCTTTTCCATTTAAAAGCTTTGGTCCATAATTTGGAGACTTTGGTTGGTAATTGTTGAGATGCCCTTTTTTCAGTGTAATTCCCATTTTTGGACGAACTGTCTGCAGTGTTTGGTTGAACTTCCTGGGCCCTGCGTCCAAAGCGTGTACTTGTTCATCAGCTGCCTCACGCTACAGAAATAGGAGATAAGCTCCTGCTCCTGCCAAGGCTTGTGCAAGGCTAGTTACAGGGTTGTTAAATCAATACAAATCAAAATCAAACAAATGTTATTTGTCACATGCGCCGAATACAACAGGTATAGACCTTAGAGTTAAACGCTTACTTACAAGCACTTATCCAACAATGCAGTTTTAAGAAAATACCTAAAAAAAGTAAGAGATAAGAATAATAAATGATTAAAGAGCAGCAGTAAATAACAATACCGGGGCTATATACAGGGGGTACCGGTACAGAGTCAATGTGCTGGGGCACCGGTGTCGAGGTAATATGTACATGTAGGTAGAGTTATTAAAGTGACTATGCATAGATAATAACAGAGAGTAGCAGCAGCGTTCCATGCAAATAGAAATGGAAGCCATTTCATTAGCTGATGCAACCCGTCAGGATGCGCTCGATGGTACAGCTGTAAAACCTTTGAGGATCTGAGGACTCATGCCAAATCTTTTCAGTCTCCTGAGGGGGAATAGGTTTTGTCGTGCCCTCATCACGTCTGTCTTGGTGTGCTTGGACCATGTTAGTTTGTTGGTGATGTGGACACCAAGGAACTTGAAACTCTCGACACGCTCCACTACAGCACCGTTGATGTTAATGGGGGCCTGTTTGGCCCGCCTTTTCCTGTAGTCAACGATCAGCTCCTTAGTCTTGCTCACATTGAGGGAGAGGTTGTTATCCTGGCACCACACTGCCAGGTCTCTGACCTCCTCCCTATAGGCTGTCTCATCGTTGTCGGTGATCAGGCCTACCACTGTTGTGTCATCAGCAAACTTAATGATGGTGTTGGAGTCGTGTTTGGCCACGCAGTCATGGGTGAACAGGGAGTACAAGAGGGGACTAAGCACACACCCCTGAGGGGCCCCAGTGTTGAGGATCAGCAATGGGCGATAATTGTGCACCTTACTTCACAATTTAATTTAAATTAGGCCTAATTGAATGAAAAGGAGGGTGAAGAGGTTGATTTAATTTAAAACAACAATAGTGTAATGATGAGTTTGTGTTATGCCTATTAATCAGCATTGGCGCTCATGTTAATAATTTGACCGCRCAGTTACATGACTGTTTTTTTTACTGTAACTTACTAATTTAATTTAAAACATGCTATGTGTTGCAATAGGCCTTTAGAATAATGCAAAACATACTGTATCCTGACTCTATACAACTTTATGAGCGGGAAACTGCACAGCCAGCCCATTGAAACTACACCTAAACTATACCAAAACTAATTTCACACATAATACGAGTTAACCTATAGACAAGATTAAATGGACAATAATCTAATGAGTGACACTATCAGGCCTATCAGATGTCAAATTGTACATGAAGAGATCTGTAATTTACAGATGCAGGGAAAGGATCATCACTTTATCAAATCACATGCAGGTAAAATATGTTGATTTCAATATAGTATCARAAAGAGCATATTCTGCAGTTTCTATTACTTACCTTAGTCAAATAATCCTCATAAGTCAAGAGGTGCAGCTCTATTTCCAAATGTCACTTTTTTAAAGAATATCCACGCTGTCCAAGCATTCAGCACATGCCCACTCTGGCTATGAAGCAAAAACTAGTAAAATAATAAACCTAAAATTAAAATATGCTATTTATTTTTGCAAATCATCCTTTACAATTTTTTATGCACTGGTGGTTTTATTTAGGAAMACAGCAAATAATTTCACCTGGCTGGTTATATTATTATTTTATTTTTGGTTTCAATTTGTCAAAAGAAGCTGTAACTGGACTTTTAAAAAAAAAATGATTATTATTAATTTTGGGATATATTTCCACAAATAATTCTTCATGCAATTAATCCTTTATAATAGTTTATGCACTAATCAAGCATTGGTGCTTACAATTGAAGTCGGGAGTTTACATACACCTTAGCCAAATACATTTAAACTCCGTTTTTCACAATTCCTGACATTTTATCCTAGAAAAATTCCCTGTCTTAGGTCAGTTAGGATCACCACTTTATTTTAAGAATGTGAAATGTCAGAATAATAGTAGAGAGAATGATTTATTTCAACTTTTGTTTCTTCATCACATTCCCAGTGGGTCAGAAGTTTACATACACTCATTTAGTATTTGGTAGCATTTCCTTTAAATTGTTTAACTTGGGTCAAACGTTTCGGGTAGCCTTCCACAAGCTTCCCACAATAAGTTGGGTGAATTTTGGGCCATTCCTCCTGACAGAGCTGGTGTAACTGAGTCAGGTTTGTAAGGCCTCCTTCCTCGCACACACTCTTTCAGTTCTGCCCACACATTTTATATAGGATTGAGGTCAGGGCTTTGTGATGGCCACTCCAATAGCTTAACTTTGTTGTCCTTAAGCCATTTTGCCACAACTTTGGAAGTATGCTTGGGGTCATTGTACATTTGGAAGACCCATTTGCGACCAAGCTTTAACTTCCTGACTGATGTCTTGAGATGTTGCTTCTAAAGCCATGACATCATTTTCTGGAATTTTCCAAGCTGTTTAAAGGCACAGTCAAATTAGTGTATGTAAACTTCTGACCCACTGGAATTGTGATACAGTGATTTATAAGTGAAATGATCTGTCTGTAAACAATTGTTGGAAAAATTACTTGTGTCATGCACAAAGTAGATGTCCTAACCCGACTTGCCAAAACGATAGTTTTTTAATAAGAAATTTGTGGAGTGGTTGAAAAACGCGTTTTAATAACTCCAACCTAAGTGTATGTAAACTTCCGACTTCAACTGTATGTTTGCTGCACCTTGCGGGTTGAAATGCATCTGATGCATACTGTATGCTAAAGGGGACACCCGGCAACATTCTCTAGTGGGTACTTATAAACTGAAAGGCCAGGCTGTCCTAGTGTTAACACACACAGATCATGCATGCACATACATGCTCACACACCCCCACACACACAGTATTCCTGGCTGGGTGTACTTTATCTTTATCATCAGTCATCTGTCATTTACTGAGATTTTATCAAATCTAGTATAAATAAACAACTTTCCTCACATGGCCAATATGATCTCGAGATCTCCATGTTGCACATGTCTTATCTGACAAATATATTATCTTACAATGACATGAAAGGAGAGCACAGAGCCCACTTCTGCTTGGCTCAAACCTGAATGGCAATGAATCTAGTGTGTCTTGATACCCTTCCAGTACTTTTGCATTGTTTTGAACCAAAAATGCTTTGAGCCAAAAATGCTTTAAAAAACAAAAAGAAACATACATAGAGATGAATTCTGTGTGTCTTGATTTGCTGTGTGATCTTCAGCATAGTATCAGTGAAAGAACCTTTATGAACATTACAGAAACACGGAGATGAAAGTTGTGTGAGAGATAGCGAAGAAGGGCATGCTGGGACTTTTTGATCTCTTAACGTCTTGCTCTGTCTGACCTACTAACACACGCACGCACGAGCACACACACATACACACATGCACACACAGCTGAGGGGAGGATTAATTAGTGTGTGTGTTTGTGTGTGCATGTGACCGTAGGGGCATCAAGAGAAAGATGAATCCCTTCATCAGTTGTGTTTGTGCCTGTCAGTCGCTTAGACGGAACACACACAAAAGCCATGTTATGGTTGGAAGGGCTGTCCATGCCCACCGGCACCCAGGTGCCAGCTGTATGTCATGACACACACACACACACACACACACACACACACACACACACACACACACACACACACACACACACACACACACACACACACACACACACACACACACACACAACACACACACACACACACACACAAAAGCAGTGGACAGCTGAAGGCAACATAGTGTATCAAGGCTCAATCAGACCTTATCACAGAGCCTTTGGCTGAGTGTGTGTATGTGTGTGTGATTGTTTGCATGGGATGTGTGTGTGTGTGTGTGTGTGTGGTGTGTGTGCGTGCGTGCGTGCGTGTGTTGTATATGTGTGTCCAGCTGATAAGAGGCCACACACCAGTGAGCATGTATGAGTGGACAGATTCCCAGGACTACCCACGGTCTAGATCAACATCTTTCTCATCAAAGCACACTGATTACGCGTAGCGTGTCAGAACAACTACAAAAGACAATGTTCTCTCAGCCGACACTCATAACTAATTCAGGTTATTGAACCAATTCAGTTTATTTCCCTGCGTCAAATGGCAGGTTTCCAAACTGGTATTGGTAAACCTTAGTACACGTGCTATCTTAATTTGACCAGTTTCTCACAGCAGGAAAATATTCATGCAGCAACAGAAATTGTGAATTACATGTATAYTATAATAAATGTATATTTTTGTATGGGGTGAATACATTTTTAGTTAGGATATATCAAGTCTGACATTTTAAAGTGGAAATTACACACTTGAGAAGCTTTTTTAAACATTGAATACAACAATTTCCATTTCCGGCTGTAACAAAGTGATCAAATTAAGATAGAACACCTGTAGGTGGACGTCACAATAAAACTTGCTGACTTCAAGAATCAGCAATTGCTGTGCACTTGCACACTGCAAACTAGCCATACAGACAAATGCAGCATGTCAGAACAGTTGTAATTCAACTGAATGCTTCACCATGCCACAGTTCACACCTCTGAAGAGGTGAGGCATTTCTGACACTACCATCCTGTGATCCCTACCCCTTTCTCTTTGGCAGAATGTCTCAGTGTTTCATGTGAACTTCCCATGCCCATAAGATACCAGCCTTTAGACCAACTGTTCTTAGTGTCACCCAATACTGACGCTGCATTGGCACTCTCAATGTCAAATTAGTTCATATAACCATGCTCCTCACAAACGCAAGGCTACCAGTACGTCTGTATTTTTGTGTGTGTGTGGGGTGTGTGTGGGTGTGTGCGTGTGCGTGCGTGTGACACCACCTCTCTGATCAACTCACCTTGGTCTCACAGTGTATATAAAACCCCATAGAGCCTGATCAAACTGTGACATGGTTAGATTGAAGTCAGCAGAAGCATGGCACATCAGCATTGTAACTGTCCAAAGGAGCATGGACGGCTAGCGCTGCATAAGCAATCCAGCCGCTGTGATGGATGTTAGGTTAGCGTAGCATGTTAACGAAGATGCTACGCTAAGATGCTACGCTAACGTGACATCAATAACAGCATGGAATTTAAAAAAAGAAGAAGATATATTTCACCTTTATTTAACCAGCTAGGCCAGTTGAGAACAAGTTCTCATTTACCACTGCGACCTGGCCAAGATCAAGCAAAGCAGTGCGACAAAAAGCAACACAGAGTTACACATGGGATAAACAAAAGTACTGTCAATAACACAATATAAAAATCTATACACAGTGTGTGCAAATGGAGTAAGGAGGTAAGGCAATAAATAGGCCAATAGTAGCGAAGTAAATACAATTTAGCAAATTAACACTGGAGTGATAGATGTGCAGATGATGACGTGCAAGTAGAAATACTGGTGTGCAAAAGAGCAAAAAAGTCAATAAAAACAATATGGGGATGAGGTAGGTAGTTGGATGGGCTATCTACAGATGGGCTGTGTACAGCTGCAGCGATCGGTAAGCTGCTCAGATAGCTGATGCTTAAAGTTAGTGAGGGAGATATAAGTCTCCAACTTCAGCAATTTTTGCAATTCGTTCCAGTCATTGGCAGCAGAGAACTGGAAGGCGGCCAAAGGAGGTGTTGGCTTTGGGGATGACCAGTGAGATATACCTGCTGGATCGCGTGCTACGGGTGGGTGTTGTTATGGTGACCAGTGTGCTGAGAAAAGGTTGAGCTTTACCTGGCAAAGACTTATAGATGACCTGGAGCCATTGGGTACAGAGCATACAGGTCGCAGTGGTGGGTGGTATATGGGGCTTTGGTGACAAAACGGATGGCACTGTGATAGACTGCATCCAATTTGCTGAGTAGAGTGTTGGAGGCTATTTTGTAAATGACGTCGCCGAAGTCGAGGATCGGTAGGAAAGTCAGTTTTACGAGGGTATGTTTGGAAGCGTGAGTGAAGGATGCTTTGTTGCGAAATAGGAAGCCGACTCTAGATTTAATTTTGGATTGGAGATGCTTAATATGAGTCTGGAAGGAGAGTTTACAGTCTAGCCAGACACCTAGGTATTTGTAGTTGTCCACATATTCTAAGTCAGAACCGTCCAGAGTAGTGATGCAAGTCAGGCGGGCGGGTGCGGGCAGCAATCGGTTGAAGAGCATGCATTTAGTTTTACTTGCGTTTAAGAGCAGTTGGAGGCCACGGAAGGAGTGTTGTATGGCATTGAAGCTCATTTGGAGGTTTGTTAACACAGTGTCCAAAGAAGGGCCAGATGTATACAGGATGGTGTCGTCTGCGTAGAGATGGATCAAGGAATCACCCGCAGCAAGAGCAACATCATTGACATATACAGAGAAAAGAGCCGGCCCAAGAATTGAACCCTGTGGTACCCCCATAGAGACCGCCAGAGGTCCGGACAACAGGCCCTCCGATTTGACACACTGAACTCTGAGAAGTAGTTGGTGAACCAGACGAGGCAGTCATTTGAGAAACCAAGGCTGTTGAGTCCGTAAGAATACGGTGATTGACAGAGTCGAAAGCCTTGGCCAGGTCGATGAAGACGGCTGCACAGTACTGTCTTTTATCGATGGCGGTTATGATATCATTTAGTACCTTGAGCGTGGCTGAGGTGCACCCGTTACCAGCTCGGAAACCGGATTKCACCTTGGAGAAAGTATGGTGGGATTCGAAATGGTCAGTGATCTGTTAGTTATCTTGGCTTTCGAAGACTTTAGAAAGGAAGGGCAGAATGGATATAGGTCTGTAACAGTTTGGGTCTAGAGTGTCACCCGCTTTGAAGAGGGGGATAACCGTGTCAGCTTTCCAATCTTTAGGATCTCGGACGATACGAAAGAGAGGTTGAACAGACTGGTAATAGGGGTTGCAACAATGGCGGCGGATAGTTTTAGAAAGAGAGGGTCCAGATTGTCTAGCCCAGCTGATTTTTATGGGTCCAGGTTTTGCAGCTCTTTCAGAACATCTGCTATCTGGATTTGGGTGAATGAGATGCTGGGGAGGCTTGGAAAGTTGCTGTGGGTGGTGCGGAGCTGTTGGCTGGGGTTGGAGTAGCCAGGAGGAAAGCATGGCCAGCCGTAAAGAAATACTTATTGAAATTCTCGATTATCGTGGATTTATTGGTGGTAACAGTGTTTCCTAGCCTCATTGCAGTGGGYAGCTGGGAGGAGGTGCTCTTATTTTCCATGGACTTTACAGTGTCCCAAAACTTTTTGGAGTTAATGCTACAGGATGCAAATTTCTGTTTGAAAAAGCTAGCCTTTGCTTTCCTAACTGACTGGTTCCTGACTTCCCTGAAAAGTTGCATATCGCGGGAACAATTCAATGCTAGTGCAGTACGCCACAGGATTCATTTGTGCTGGTCGAGGACAGTGAGGTCTGGAGTAAACCAAGGGCTATATCTGTTCTTAGTTCTGCATTTTTTGAAAGGGGCATGCTTATTTAAGATGGTGAGGAAATTACTTTTAAAGAACAACCAGGCATCCTCTACTGACGATATGGGGTCAATATCCTTCCAGGATTAGAAAGGCCTGCTCGCAGGATAACCTACAATTCATGAATGCTAACATTCGCGCTGGCATTACGAGATAATTGCTAAGATGTCATTAGCACTGACCTGAGAACAGATCAAGATGTTCCTCTCCTTTTCTTTTCTCTCCAATTCTACTTTTCTCTCTTTCTTTGCTCTCCCAGAAGAGAGGAAAAAAGACCTGTCTGATCACTAGAAATAGACTTTGATTTTGAAGGTTTAAAAAGGTCCTGCGAAAGTCAATATATGCCTTCCTCGGCATTCACAAAAGAAAAGGATCGCTCAGCGCTGGGTGTAAAAACAGCCAGCTCATCTCTTTTCCAAGACCCCAACTTTCCTTTGGTTTTCCTAATGGAAAAAGGTCACGTCAATCATCATAATTTTATTAGTCAATAAGCAGACTTTTTTTCATGGGACTTAGCATCATACCCGACCAGGCAGGGCCACAGGCATGTCTGTAGTTTCTATTATGATGACCAACCTGTTTTTCTCTTCTGCTTATTCTACCTCCTTAGAAGAAATTGCTTTTCTTTCTGATGTTTATTGTGCGTGCAGCTACATAACCACAACTGTGATCACACAGTCGTACACACAGTCGTACGGAACAGCTGACATGCAACTCTACCTCCCCTCTCCCTCCGACGCTCCCGGAGACGGTTGTCAATGCGGATAGTGAGAAAAATGARTTCATCAAGTCCAGCAGGCTCCTCTCTGGACACCAACTCGTCTTTGAGGGTCTCAGTGAGTGCGTTCCGGAATGCTCCCTGAAGGGCCTCGTCATTCCAGCTGCTCTCTGCAGCGAGGGTGCGGAACTCACATGCCATTTCAGCCACACTCTGGGAGCCTTGACGAAGGGACAGAAGTCGTTTAGCGGCATCCTTTCCACAGACCGGGTGGTCGAAGACCTTCCTCATCTCATCTGTGAATCCACCTTAGGATARGCAGATAGGTGACTGTCTCTCCCACACTGCAGTGGCCCAGGAAAGAGCTGCTCCACGAAGGCAGCCAATCAAAAAATACATCTTGGCTCGTTCACTAGCATAAGAGTAGTGCTGTTGCTCAAATACTAGTGAACATTGCACAAGAAAGGCTCTGCAAGCGCCAAGATTACCATCATAGCGCTCAGGAGTCAGAACAAAAGGCTCTCGGGGCGGAGAAGAGGGACTTGAGACTGGTTGTGAACTCTGGGCGGAGGTTCGGACCTGTAGGTCAGACAGGCTCCGTGAAAACTCCTTGATGTTCTCCAGCAGGGCTTTCAGGGCTTGGTCATGTTGCTCAAATAGGGCGCCTTGACCAACAAGACTTTGGTGAAGAGTAGTGGAGTCTGCTGGGTTCATCTCTGGGCCAGATCGTACTGTTAAGCGGAGCGAGACAGGGGAACCCAAGAGCAGACTCAGATGAGGAAACAGGGATGAATGAACCAAAATATTTATTGTTACACTGGGAGATGGAGTGCAGACCCGGGGAAGCTTGGATGAGTTGCAGAAAAACCAGATGTGGAGACTGAGGTTGGAGTTAGCTGAGAAGAACAGGGTAAACAGGTCCTGAGGGGAATCCAAGGTAGTGGTGGTGAGTAAAATCCAGAGCAAGGTAGTTGGGTGGTGAGATGTGGAACAGGAGACAGGAGCCAGAGACAGAGCGGTAACTGCAATGAGAGGATAAACGGTGTCAGGCAGGGAAACAGGCACAGCAGAGTACAGGATCTTGAATAATCATAAATGGATAGAATCATGAACTGACTGAGCAGAGATTACGATCTGGCAGAGTGGAAGAGGCAGGACTGAGTATTTGAAAGGTCTTGATTATGGAACGAGTTGCAGCTGGTAGGGTTCTGCTCTGACTCCAGCACACCTGTCTCCAACGACACGACATCACACAGAGAGGGAGAGAGAGAGAGTGAACAGGGGGAGTAACTGCAGGTCAAAGAAGACCCCGGATGAACACCAGAGGGCGTAGCAGAGCAGATGTGACAGTAACTGAGTCAGGTTTGTAGGGATCCTTGCTCGCAAATTTCTGCCCACAAATGTTCAATGGGATTGAGGTCAGGGCTTTGTGATGGCCACTCCAATACCTTGACTTTGTTCTCCTTAAGCCATTTTGCCACACTCGGAAGTATGCTTGGGGTCATTGTCCATTTGGAAGACCCATTTGCAACCAAGCTTTAACTTCCTGACTGATGTCTTGAGATGTTGCTTCAATATATCCACATCATTTTCCTCCCTCATGATGCCAGCTATTTTGTGAAGTGCACCAGTCCCATAACATGATGCTGCCACTCCCGTGCGTCACGGTTGGGATGGTCTTCCTCGGCTTGCAAACCTCCCCTTTTTCCTCAAAACATAACATGGTCATTATGGCCAAACAGTTTATTTTTGTTTCATCAGACCAGAGGACATTGCTCCAAAAAGTATGATCTTTGTTCCCATGTGCAGTAGCAAACCGTAGTCTGGCTTTTTTATAGTGGTTTTGGAGCAGTGGCTTCTTCCTTGATGAGTGGCCTTTCAGGTTATGTCGATATAGGACTCGTTTTACTGTGGATAGAGATACTTTTGTACCTGTTTCCTCCAGCATCTTCACAAGGTCCTTTGCTGTTGTTCTGGGATTGATTTGCACTTTTCGCACCAAAGTACGTTCATCTCTAGGAGACAGAACGCGTCTCCTTCCTGAGTGGTATGACGGCTGCGTGGTCCAATGTGTTATACTTGCGTCACTATTGTTTGTACAGATGAACGTGGTACCTTCAGGCATTTGGAAATTGCCCAAGGATGAACCAGACTTGTGGAGTCTCCCATTTTTTCCTGAGGTCCTGGCTGATTTCTTTTGATTTCCCCATGATGTCAAGATAAGAGGAACTGAGTTTGAAGGTAGGCCTTGAAATACATCCACAGGTACACCTCCATTTGACTCAAATGATGTCAATTACACTATCAGAAGCTTCTAAAGCCATGACATAATTTTCTGGAATTTTCCAAGCTGTTTAAAGGCACAGTCAACTTAGTGTATGTAAACTTCTGACCCAATGGAATTGTGATACAGTGAATTATAAGTGAAACAATCTGTCTGTAAACAAACTACTTTTGTCATGCACAAAGTAGATGTCCTAACCGACTTGCCAAAGCTATAGTTTGTTAACCAGAAATTTGTTAGACTGGTTAAAAAACAAGTTTTAATGACTCCAATGTAAGTGTATGTAAACTTCCGACACTGTATATACAGGGGGTACCGGCACAGAGTCAATGTGCAGGGGCACTGGTTAGTCGAGGTAATTTAGGTACATGTAGGTAGAGTTAACGTGACTATGCATAGATTATAAACAGAGAGTAGCAGCAGTGTAAAAGTGGGGTCTGGGTGGCCCTTTGATTAGCTGTTCAGGAGTCTTATGGCTTGGGGGTGCAGTAGCAAAGAGAACAGTCTATGACTAGGGTAGCTGGAGTCTTTGACAATTTTTAGGGCCTTCCTCAGACAACCGGCTGGTATTGAGGTCCTGGATGGAAGGAAACTTGGCCCCAGTGATGTACTGGGCCGTACGCACTACCCTCAGTAGTGCCTTGCGGTCGGAGGCCGAGCAGTTGCCATACCAGGCAGTGGTGCAACCAGTCAGGATGCTCTCGCTGGTGCAGCTGTAGAACCTTTTGAGGATCTGAGGACCCATGCCAAATMTTTTCAGTCTCCTGAAGGGGAATAGGCTTTGTCGTGCCCTCTTCACGACTGTCTTAGTGTCTTTGGACCATTCTTGCGTATGTCTATGTCTGGTGTGTATGTGTGTGTGTGTGTGTTTGGTACCTTTTCATAGCGTGTCTCCATACAGAGGAAGATGAAGTAGGCTGTAGCGCACGCCAGACATCCCTCCATGTAGGACTGGCCTCCGACCTTCTCTGCCTCCGCATAGTAGGTGTTCAACGTCTTTACTGTGTCCTCGAACAGCATCCGCTCGATCTACACACACACACACACACACATGCACGTAGGCGCACACACACACAGTTAGCAAATCAACACTATTAGAGTGAATGCTCCATCTGTCAGAAGACTGCAACACAAACATACACACACACACACGCACATACACGCCCACGCCATATGTATACCAGCGTGAGGCTTTTATGTGACACCTGAGCCATGATACACAAGCTGTTCTTCCACCACCACAGAAGGACAAACACACACACACAAGCACACACAAACACACAAACCACCAGGCACATTCTGTTCTCCCAAAATACCCTTTATTCTATCGATTTAGAAATACATGCGTCACTTGTGGCATTCAAGGATGGACAAAAGAACCTTGAAAGGGTCCAATTCTAGGAATGTGAAAACAAAGTGAAGTCATATGTCTGTGTCTGTCTCCTTCGTGTACCTGCCTGTGTGCTTGTGTGTGTGCTCACCCTGCTGCCCAGCTCGGAGGGGAATTTGGTCTGGAAGCGGCAGATGGTTCCTTCGCTGTAGTCTCTCTGGATGAACACCTTGGTGGCTAGAGACGGACTCTGCCTCAACTCCTGAAGGTTATGGAACTGTGGAGGAAGAGAGAGAGAGTAGAACGAGAGATATGGAAGAGAGGGAGGGGGGTGTCGGAAAAGAAAAGGGGTGAGGAAGAGCGAGGAGGGAGATACAGAGAGAGGGGAGAAAGAAAGACATGGGAGATACAGAGGGAGGGGAGAAAGAGAAAGATGGGAGAGACAGGAGGAAGGGGAGGATCAGAGATTGTCAAGGATCAAGGAGCCAAAACAAACTGACACAAATTGAAATTGAGAAAATACTTCAATTTTAGATCGGTCTTATACTGCCCTTCAGCCACTGAATGAAAATAGGTGGGTAAAAGAATGTCTCTGAAGCACAAAGAACTGAAGCCAACCAGTAGAGTCAAGCATACTTACTGTATTGGAAGAAGGATTGGTATATCACATTTCTACGTCAGTTTCACTGAGCTGTGTGGTATTTTATATTATAAACCGGGTAGTTTGGTTCCTGGATGCTCATTGGCTTAAATAGCATGTCAGCCCTGTATATATCAGACAATATACCACGGGGATGACACAGAAATTATTGTTTACTGTTCTATTTATGTACAGTTGAAGTCTATATACACCTTAGCCAAATACATTTAAACTCAGTTTTTCACAATTCCTGACATTTTATCATAGAACAATTCCCTGTCTTAGGTCAGTTAGGATCACCACTTTATTTTAAGAATGTGAAATGTCAGAATAATAGTAGAGAGAATGATTTATTTAAACTTTTGTTTCTTCATCACATTCCCAGTGGGTCAGAAGTTTACATACACTCAATTAGTATTTGGTAGCATTTCCTTTAAATTGTTTAACTTGGGTCAAACGTTTCGGGTAGCCTTCCACAAGCTTCCCACAATAAGTTGGGTGAATTTTGGCCCATTCCTCCTGACAGAGCTGTTGTAACTGAGTCAGGATTGTAAGGCCTCCTTGCTCGCACACACTCTTTCAGTTCTGCCCACAMATKTTMTATAGGWTTGAGGTCAGGGCTTYGTGAWGSMCACTCCAATACCTTGAMTTTGTTGTCCTTAAGCCATTTTGCCACAACTTTGGAAGTATGCTTGGGGTCATTGTCCATTTGGAAGACCCATTTGCGACCAAGCTTTAACTTCCTGACTGATGTCTTGAGATGTTGCTTCAATATATCCACATCATTTTCCCCTCTCATGATGCCATCTATTTTGTGAAGTGCACCAGTACCTCCTGCAGCAAAGCACCCCCACAACATGATGCTGCCACCCCTGTGCTTCACGGTTGGGATGGTGTTCCTCGGCTTGCAAGCGCCCCCTTTTTCCACCAAACATAACAATGGTCATTATGGCCAAACAGTTCTATTTTTGTTTCATCAGACCAGAGGACATTTCTCCAAAAGGTGCGCTCTTTGTCCCCATGTGCAGTTGCAAACCGTAGTCTGGATTTTTTATGGCGGTTTTGGAGCAATGGCTTCTTCCTTGCTGAGTGGCCTTTCAGGTTATGTCGATGTAGGACGTGTTTTACTGTGGATATAGATACTTTTGTACCTGTTTCCTCCAGCATCTTCACAAGGTCCTTTGCTGTTGTTCTGGGATTGATTTGCACTTTTTGCACCAAAGTACGTTCATCTCTAGGAGACAGAACGTGTCACCTTCCTGAGTGGTATGACAGCTGTGTGGTCCCATAGTGTTTATACTTGCGTACTATTGTTTGTACAGATGAACGTGGTACCTTCAGGCGTTTGGAATTTGCTCCCAAGTGTAACAGATGTAGGTAACCAGTTTATAATAGCAATAAGGCACCTCGGGGGTTTGTGGTACATGCCAATATACCACGGCTAAGGACTATTTCCAGGCACTCTGCTTCGTGCCGTGCTTAAAAACAAGCCTTATCTGTGGTATATTTAAGCAATAAGGCCTGAGGGGGTGTGGTATATGGCCAATATACCACGGCTATGGTTCACGACACAACGCGGAGTGCTCGGATACAGCCCTTAGCCGTGGTATATTGGCCATACACCACAAACCCGAGGTTCCTTAATGCTATTATAAACTGGTTATCAACGTAACTATAGCAGTGGTATACGGTCTGTCAGCCAATCAGCATTCAGGGATCGAACCACCCAGTTTAGCCAATATACCACACCAATATACCACACCCCCTTGGGCCTTATTGCGTAAATAGACAACGCAGCTGGAAGTGAATGGCGTCTGCACACACATGCACGCACACACACACTCACACACACAATACTGAATCTCTCAACAACAGTGCATGCTCAACTATCGCTGCCATTACATAACTTCTCAATCAACAGCACAATTATAGTAATAGACAAAATTAAGAGGAACCACTTCAGAACAGTGTGCCGAAGTCAACTATATTACACCAACATATTCAATGGTTGCATCCCAAATGGCACCTCATTCTCTTTATAGGGCACTACTTTTGACCATGTCCCATAGGGCTAGGGTTAAAATAGTGCTCTATATAGGGAATAGGGTGCCAATGGAGCGCAGTTATATACTTCAGGTTTGGAGAGGGTGAGTGAGCCAAAGTCAGCTTGTCCCGTGAATATTACAGGATTATTACCCTCTCTGTGAGGAGAGGAGTCAGAGACAAGGGGTCCACAAAGTTTATATTCATAGAAGAACACAAGGACAGCAATCTAACATGGGCGTGTGTTATTTTTACCTAAATTCCAAAGTGTTGACGTTTAAATATTATAATTGACAAAGTATTACTGTGTGTATTTTTTTTGCCAAGGACTGATGATTATATTGATTCTTGCCAATATTTTGGGAGTTGCTAAGGCTAATGAATCTAACAACAATGATGTAGCATACAAATACATGATCTTAGAATGAACATTTGAGCTTCTACATTCACTATCTGTTCTACACTCTGAGAAATAAGGATACGGTTAGGGTACAGTATTGTTCCTGGGGTTACAAAAATATCAAACAACACATAATGTACCTTCAGAGGTACACATACATTCTCACGTGGTACTGTTTGGTACCTTTTAGGGTACATGTGCAGATAATCTAGTATAATGGTACATTTTTTTATATTCTATATTTATATTCTATATTCTATATTCTTTATATTCTTTTATATTCAATATTCTGAATATAAGGTACAATCATCACACACTCTCAAACACCACATCCATCCTCATCATATTTACCAGCATGCTCTATTACAAGTAGATTTTTAGAATTGATTGTTTCAATGTGTGTCTTTGCATGCATATTGATTGATTGATCTTATGCTACACGAAGATAAATAACATCCCCACTGGGCACAAACTGGTTGAATCAACGTTGTTTCAAAGTTAGTAATGTAAACTGTTGTTTTGAAGGATTATGTCATCATGGTAACCAATTTTCAACATAGACAAACCTTGTATAAAATATACTGAAATTGTACCTTGAAAGAACGTCAAATCTTACATTCACTGTTGCTATCGAAGACATCCCAAAGGGTAAGTTTAACAGAACAAATTAAATATAACCATACTTTATAAGTAATATTTCATAAATTATACTATTTAGGCCTATATAGCATTTGCGATGTCATCAACAGCTACTGTTTCAATTCAACCCAGGGTTCAACTACAAATAGACAATACATATACAGTAGGCCCAGGGTTTCACGCTTTGGTTGATTTAAAATGTAATTTTCAAGTTAATAATTTATTTAATTCACGTCTCCATCGCAACCAAAAATCTAAGTTAAATAATAGGACTAAATCAAATCAAACTTTAAAAGTGCATTTAAAGTTGGAATTGATTTGATTTAGTCCCATTCTTTAATTCAGATTTTTGGTTGAGATGGAGACGTGAATCCAACATATAAATTATTAACTTGAAGATTACATTTTAAATCAACCGAAGCTTGAAACCCTAGGCATATATATATTGTCTATTTTTAGTTGAACCCTGGGTTGAATGGAAACAATAGCTGTTGATGACATCGCAAATTCTATATTTTTAAACTGGATATTGAATTATGTTTGATTGTCAACGCATCCAAATATCAACATTTGAAGGACATACGCAGATTTTTGTTTTAAAGCTATCCCAAACCTTAACCCTTACCTTAACCATTCGTAATGGTGCCTGCCCTTAAAAGTGCCTGCCCTTAAAATTTTGAAGTTAAAACTTCTTAAGGCTAGGGGTCACTATTTTAATGTCCGGATGAAAAGTGTGCCCAAAGTAAACTGCATGCTACTCAGGCCCAGAAGCTAGGATATGATTATAATTGATAGATTTGGATAGAAAACTCTAAATTTTCTAAAACTGTTAAAATGATGTCTGTGAGTAAAACAGAACTTATTTGGCAGGCGAAACCCMGAGGACAAACCATCCAGGAAAATTCTTTTTTGAGGTCACTCTCTTTTCAATGAGTTTTCTATGTGGATCTAGATTTCTAAGGCACTTGCTTGCAGTTCCCATCGCTTCCACTAGATGTCAATAGTCTTTAGAAATTGGTTGATGTTTTTCCTTTGATAAATGAAGAAGTAGGGCTGTTCAGAACGAGGGTTGAGTCTAGTGTACTGTTGTGGTTGGGGCGCACGACCTGAAAGCTCGCTCCACTTTGTTTTCGTCCGGTATTGAAGACAGTTTATCCCGTCTTAAATTTTATCGATTATTTACGTTTAAAAATACCTAAAGTTGGATTAGGAAAGTTGTTTGAAATGTTTGGATCAAGTTTACAGGTAACTATACTAGATACTTTGTAGTCATGTTGCGCGAGTTGGAACCACTGTTTTTCTGGATCAAACGCGCCAAATAAATTGACATTTTGGAGATATAACGACARAATTTATCGAACAAAATGACCATTTGTGATGTTTAATGGACATATTGGAGTGCCAACAGAAGAAGATCTTCAAAGGTAAGGAATTAATTATATCATTATTTCTGACTTTTGTGTCGCGCCTGGCGGGTTGAAATGTGATTTTCATGTGTTTGTTTGATGATGTGCTGTCCTCAGATAATAGCATGGTTTGCTTTCGCCGTAAAGCCTTTTTGAAATCTGACACTGTGGCTGGATTAACAAGAAGTTCATCTTTAAACCGATGTATAACACTTGTATGAATCATGAATTATTATAATGAGTATTTCTGTTTTTGAATTTGGCGCACTGCTATTTCACTGGGTGTTGTCAAATCAATCCCGTTAACGGGATTGACGCGCGAAGGGATCACTAAGAAGTTAACGCCTAAACCTAACCCTAAACACTTCGAAATTTGACGTTTGAGGTTTGAGAAACATGGATGAACGTCTAATTCTGACGTGTGACTGTGAGAGCTACAGTAGTTGGTCTTCCTACTGGAACCTCCCATTTCACCACTTTCATCTAAAACAGGCAGGTGAAAGCATCCAGACACAATACAGTACAGTCCCCTTATGTCAGGTTTTGGCCAAGACTGTTCGGGTTTTGGTCACTAGATGTCCCCATTGCACCTTTTTTGTACCTTTTGTTTTTCTTGCTCTAATTATTGTTTGCACCTGTGTTCCCTTGTTAGTATTTAAACCCTGTGTGTTCCTCAGTTCTTTGCTCAGTGTTTGTAAGTTAGCACCCAGCCCCAGCCCAAGCCTTGTTTTGTATAGATATTTCYCTTGTTGGATTTTCCAGAGGTTCTCTGGTTTAGTTCTTGTGTATTATTTGAGTAGTCTTTTGAGGTTTGTTTTYCCCTGCTGTTTTTTACCACTTTGKGGAGTTTCTTTTGTATTTTGGAGGATTTCCATTTTGTGCCTCTTGGCTTTATTTTTGGACATTGTGGATTTAGTTTCTTTGCCTGAAGATTTTGTTCTTTAATTAAACCACCATCTCTAGTACTGCTGTGTCTGCCTCATCTTCTGGGTTCTGCCGATTTATTAGTGATTGTTTCTCGCACCGGGTCCTGACACCTTATTGTCTTGATCTCTCAGACGCTAGGGTAATATCCCCCCTGTATGTGTGTGTGTCTGTGTGTGTGTGTGTGTGTGTGTTGGTACCACAGAGTGTTTCAAAACAGAGAGCAAACATATCGGTATGTTCCAATCACAGTTACTTATATCACAACACAGCAAACACACAAACGGACACACACACATAAAAACACACACACCCATCACAAATCTTGTTGACAATGACATAACATTATTGTGCTATAATCATTGCAACAGATCAAACTCAGTGATCAAGACATCATTAAGACCTTATTAATAGTGATGTAATTACCATGGTAATTACTTCGTCCTACACTGTTGCTAGGGGAAGCATGAAATAATATGTCCTAACAGCAGCGGAAACAGGCCTAAATACAGAGTTAGAGATGGAGAGATATAAATAGAGAGAGCGGGGGGAAGATAAATAATTAAGAGACGGAGCAGAGAGAGAGAGAGAGAGAGAAAGAGAGACAGAGAGACGGCTATGGGCTTGCAGGCATACAGATATCAGTACCTTCTATTTTCCTAGAAACACAAAGCTCTGTACAGTCATATCAATATCGACCGATAGAACTGAACTGCAGACAGCCTGCTAACAAACTTTCTCCTCATTGGCATAGGTTTACAAAGAGTAACTTTACATGCTGTTACAAAACAAGACATTACAAACAGTCATTGCAGAATGTGTAAGTGATCTCTGTGTGAATTATACCAATGACCTTAGCGCTATGCTCCTATCAACTGAGCTAGACTAGAACCTCTAATGTAGCAGAGGTGGTTTGGTGAACTACGCTCGCATGACTGACATTGCCTTAGGCCTGAGGAATCGTGTTAGCTCACAAAACGTTGTTAGGTGACCGGTGCTCAAAACCATGTTCGTCATATTCATTGGAGACCATGTAATCTAAACAGTAGGCTAAGTAGGTTTGGCCTACTTTTGAACTGACACACAGAAGCATACACACACACACACTTTCTGTGCTCAGCTAACCGCCCAGGAGGAAAGCTGCATTTGTGCATGCCACTAATCATGAACACACACACACACACATACAGTAGATGCCTCCAAGGCCACTACTCATGAATTYATCATCTCTGCATTATTTCTCATGAAATGCCAGAGGGGAAAAGGGGAGAGAGAAGAAGGGAGCCAGGCTCCGGCAGTCTTCAGTTAGTCCCATGAGATTAGTGTTTTTTTCTCTACCTCAGGTTATTCCTCCTTCCTTCTTTTTTCTCTCCATCCTTCTGTTGCTTGTTTACCACAACAAGCGGTCTTCTTTCCTCGATGTTGCCTTTTTGAGTGATGAGGTAGCTACAGGAATTTGAATAGCATGAAATACAAAGATGTTATGAAGCTTGAAATTGAAACTATAAATGGTATTGTCAAGCTGCCTATTATAGATATATTTCATGTACTTGATCAGGGGTCCGGTTAATGCCGAATTCTGCGTTTTTCCACGCAGAAAAAAATAWTAAATGCATAAGAAATATCTTGCTGCGTTTTGTAAATGCAGATCTAAAATGCGTCTTATAGTAATTTCTGCTTGGCATCAGACAAATTTTGTGCTTCAATTGCACTTCTCCACTCCCATGAGAATTCACGAACAGGCATTCAATTGGCAGACAGCGCTCTGAATCATACGTCGCTACATTTCTATGGTGCTCTTCTCGGCGTAGCCTACTTTTCTTTGGTAAAATGCAAGATTAACTTCAAGAAAAACATTACGAAATGTACACTACATGACCAAAAGCATGTGGACACATGCTCGTCAAACATCTCATTCCAAAATCATGGGCCTTAATATAGAGTTGGTCCCCCCTTTGCTACTATAACAGGGCTCCCGAGTGGCACAGTGGTCTAAGGCATTGCATCTCAGTGCTAGAGGAGTCACTCCAGACCCTGTTTCGATCCCGGGCTGTATCACAACCGGCCGTGATCGGAGTCCCATAGGGCGGCACACAATTGGCCCAGTGTCGTCCGGTTTAGGGGAGAGTTTGGCCCGGGGTAGGCCGTCAATGTAAAATAACTGACAAGCATGTCAAATAAAGGTTAAATAAAAATAAACAGCCTCCACTCTTCTGGGAAGGCTCTCCACTAGATTTTGAAATATTGCTGTGGTCACTTGCTTCCATTCAGCCACAAGAGCATTAGTAAGGTTGGGCACTGATGTTGAGCGAATAGGCTTGGCTCGCAGTCGACGTTCCAATTCATCCCAAAGGTGTTCGATGGGGTTGATGTCAGGGCTCTGTGCAGGCCAGTCAAGTTCTAACACACCAATCTAGACAAACCATTTCTGTATGGACCTCGCTTTGTGCATGGGGGCAATGTCATGCTGAAACAGGAAAGGGTCTTCCTCAAACTGTTGCCACAAAGTTGGAAGGACAAAATCGTCTAGAATGACATTACTGTAGCATTAATATTTCCATTCACTGGAACTAAGGGGCCTAACCCGAATAAAGAAAAACAGCCCCAGACCATTATTCCTCCTCCACCAAATGTTACAGTAGGCACTATGCGTTTGGGCAGGTAGCGTTCTCCTGGGATCTGACAAACCCAGATTCGTCCGTTGGACTGCCAGATGGTGCAACGTGATTCATCACTCCAGAGAACACGTTTCCACTGCTCCAGTATCCAATGGTGGTGAGATTTACACCACTCCAGCCGACGCTTGGCATTGTGCATGGTGTTCTTAGGAGTGTGTGCGGCTGCTCGGCCGGAACCATTTCATGAAGCTCCCAACTAACAGTTMTTGTGCTGACGCTGCTACGAGAGGCAGTTTGGAAGTCGGTAGTGAGTGTTGCAACCGAGGACAGTCGATTCTTACGCATAATGCGCTTCAGCACTCGGCGGTCCCGTTCTGTGAGCTTGTGTGGCCTACCAGTTCACAGCTGAGACGTTGTTGCTCCTAGATGTTTCCACTTCACACTAACAGCCCTTACAGTCGACCGGGGCAGCTCTAGCAGGGCAGACATTTTATGAACTGACTTGTTGGAAAGGTGGCATCCTATGACAGTGCCATGTTGAAAGTCACTGAGCGCTTCAGTAAGGCCAATCTACTGCCAATGTTTGTCTATGGAGATTTCATGGCTGTGTGCTCGAGTTTATACACCCGTCATCAATGGTTGTGGCTGAAATAGCCAAATCCACTAATTTAAAGGGGTGTCCACATTCTTTTGTGTAATATAGTGTAACTGGCTACATTCTTTGTATGATAAACGTTCGAAATATGATGGCCATACTTTTTCTTTGTAAGCTTGTGTGGCTGCCAGCCTAATAGCGTTGCACTTCTGTTGTCATCTGATGAAAATTAAGCTATTTTCTGCCGAATGTGTTGCACTTTTTGTGAAGGAAAACTATAGTTGCATACCCCTGATCATTCTATTGAATAAAAAAATAAAAGAACACTTGACTTTCAATAAAAAAATGCAGGTGAAACGGTTTAAAATGCTGGTTTCTGAATTCTAGTGTGACCCCTGTTGATAATAGGAATCCATGTACCATTCCAATTGATTTACTTCAATGTATGAAGACATGCATTCACTCATAATGAACACAGAATAAGGTTCTGATCTTCTCATTGGCTGAGATTCTTCCTTAGCCAATTTCTAATAGAAGTTACAACACATACTGTGTGCACAACACTTGTCTTAAAAACCTCTGAGCGGTTCTGGACTGACATTCTGGTGTAYAAAGCGCTCTGTGAACGTTGTAGGATCCCGTCCCTTATAGTGCCAGAAAGATCCATCTTTCTGCTCTCCGCACCCACTCTCTCAGCGGAGCTGACTTGAAGTGTCAGGTTTCAGACCCCACATTTGCATAGGGAATGAAGTGTCAAATGTTCTGACCTATCCAGACAAATAATCGATTTGCTCTTCTTCTGAGCGACTGAGCCAAGCCTGTGTGATGGCATATAAACAGTGACAGTTCAGCCTGTGATATTCTCAGCTGGATCTAGAGCTCTCAACATGCAAACATACTAAATAATTTCATAGAACTTAAACAAGACCATTTTCTCTTGGTCACAGACAGACAAAATCACCTTGTGCTTAAAGCTGAAGTTGTAACGAGTCTGCACACATTGAATGGTGTCTCTGCGCCGCTCAGTGGATGCTTATGAGAAAATTCTCTGTTCTAAGTTATATGAAATGGTGCCAATATTGTACTCACTAAGTATAATCATATTTGTTTTAGTTATAAAAAATATGTGAAATCTTATAGAAAGTCGTTTATAATTTTATTGTTACTATATTTAGAAAGCATAATTTGTCACGCCCTGATCTGTTTCACCTGTCTTGGTGATTGTCTCCACCCACCCCCAGGTGTCTCCTGTTTTCCCCATTAGTCCCGTGTATTTATCCCTGTGTTTCCTGTCTCTCTGTGCCAGTTCGTCTTGTTTGCCAAGTCAACCAGTGTTTCTCCTAGCTCCTATTTTTCCCAGTCTCTGTTTTTTCTAGCCCTCCTGGTTTTGACCCTTGCCTGTCCTGAYGCCGTATCTGCCAGCCTGACCACTCTGCCTGTTCTGACCTCGAGTCTGCCTATCCCGTTGTACTGTTTGGACTCGGACCTGTTCACTGAACCCCTGCCTGTTCTGACCTCGAACCTGCCTATGCCCTGGTACTGTTTGGACTCTGACCTGGTTTATGAACTCTTGCCTGTTCCCRACCTGCCTTTCGCCTACCCCTTTTTTGTAATAAATATCGGAGCTCAACCATCTGCCTCCTGTGTCAGCATTTGGGTCTCGCCTTGTGCCCTTATATAATTATGTTTGGGTATGTCTATTTAGGCAGAAATCAACATTTTGCCCTACTGTATCATTCAAGAGGAACAGGCTGCTTGGAAACAACAAAAACACAGACTATTTACAGAAGAAACCAAATGTGCAATACTTTTCTTTTCTTGTTAAAATGTTACAAATGAAAAAAAACTGTCTAGTTACACAACAGTAATTCTGCACGCATTCACACACGCACGGTCATACACACACACACAAACACAAATTACATTATTCCTTAGAGGGGACTGATTGGAGAGAACAATTACTAGATCATTACACATCGCTTCTGTTTTCTGTCTCACTGTATGGCTCGCTCTCTCCCTCCATGCTTCTCTCCTTTCATCCCTTTTCATTGGCCTCACCTCCATCTCTCCTCTTTCTTCCTCTCTGTAAGCAGATCTCTATCTACTTCAGTCTATGTCTGTCTGTCTGGTGTGTGTGTGTGTGTGTGTGTGTGTGTGTGTGTGTGTGTGTGTGTGTGTGTGTGTGTGTGTGTGTGTGTGTGTGTGTGTGTGTGTGTGTGGGCATGCGTGCCGTGCGTGCACGCAGCGTGCGTGCGTGCGTGCGTGGCATGATGTGTCAAGGTCTTTGCTGTCTTTAATGAGCACAATTGTTGCCCTTGTCAGACTGTGAGTGTGGTGTCTCTCAGACCCACTGGTTAGTGGAGCATAGTTTGTGTAGTCTGTGTGTAAGAGCGGGTGCATGTGTGTCTGAACATGTGTATTTGTAAGTAAGGCAGTGGAGCTAAGTGCTGAGCTGTCAGATTGATCTTTTGTGTTTCCAGGCCTTGGAGTCGATGGCAGAGCTGTGCTGATTTTCTCTGGTGGTCTGCCAGCAGTCTTGTCCAAGTTCCATCAATCATGTGGCATACACACACACACAACACACACACACACACACACACACACACACACACACACACACACACAACACACACACACACACACACACACACACACACACACACACAACCACACACACACACACACACACACACAAACAACACACACACGCTGGCGACACATCATGTCCAAAGCCCATCAATTATCCATGACATATTTAATGTGAACAGGCTGCTGCAGTTTGTTACCATCAGCCACTGGGTCTCAAATGAACAGCACATTTTACGCACGCACGCACGCACGCACACACACACACACCAGCAAG
>NC_036858.1:50973775-51045494 GCF_002910315.2 Salvelinus sp. IW2-2015
GGTGACACAAAAATTTCAGCTATTGTGTGTGTGGGGGAGGGCTTGATATACCCTGCTGTCATCGGGGGCCACTATCCATCGTCTGAGACACAACACTGAGGCACACTGTCACACTGATGTAACTGAAGAGAGTACAACACAGTACTTACACATGTGATGAGAGAGAGAGAGACGAGAGAGAAGCGCCCAGACCGGGAGAGAGAGAGAGAGAAGAGCATGACAGAGAGAAAGCGAAGACGAGGATAGAGAGAGAGCGGGAGAGAGAGAGAAGGAAGAGAGAGAGAGAGAACGAGAGAGAGCAGAGAGAGAGAAGAGAGAGAGAGAAGAAGAGAAGCAGAGGAGAGAGAGAGGAGAGAGAGAGAGAGAGGAGAGAGAGAGAAGAAGAGAGAGAGAGAGATCGAGAGGAGAGAGAGAGAGAGAGAGAGATGAGAGGAAGAGAGGAGATGAGCAAGAGAGAGAGAGAGAAAGAGAGTGAGATGAGAGACAGAGATGATGAGAGGAGAAGAGAGAGAGAAGACGAGAGAGAGAGAGAGAGAGAAAGAGAGGAGACGAGGAAGTGAGAGAGATGAGAGGACGAGAGAGAGAACGAGAGAGAGACAGAGAGAGAGAGAGAGAGAGAGGAGAGAGAGACGAGAGAGAGAGAGAGAGAGAGAGAGAGAGAGAGAGAGAGAGAGAGAGAGAGGAGAGGAGAAGAAGGAGAGACGAGGAGAGAGGAGGACGGAGAGAGGAGAGAGAGCAGAGAGAAGAGAGGCAGACAGACAGACAGACAGACAGACAGACAGACAGACGGGACAGACAGACAGGACAGACAACAGACAGCAGACAGACATAGACAGACAGACAGACAGGGACAGACAGACGACAGAACAGACAGGACAGGACAGACATGACATGACAGGACAGACAGACAGACAGACAACAACAGACAGCAGACCCAGGACAGACAGCAGGACAGGAACAGAACAGACAGGACAGAAGACAAGACAGACAGACAGACGACAGACATGCAGACAGACAGACAGACAGACAGAACAGACCAGAGCAGACAGACAGGACCAGGACAGACAGACAGACAGACAGACAGGACCAGACAGACAAGGACAGCACAGAACAGACAGACAGACAGACAGACAGGGACAGACAGCAGACAGGACAGACAGACAGACAGACAGGACAGACAGACAGACACGACAGGGTACAGGACAGACAGACAGACAGACAGACAGACGACAGACAGACAGACAGACAGACAGACAGACAGACCAGACAGACAGACAGACAGACAGAAGACAGACAGACCAGACGACAGAACAGACAGAGAGGACCCAGACCCACCACACACACACACACACACACACACACACACACACACACACACACACACACACACACACACCCAGCGGGCCAGGCCAGACAGTGAGATTCCCTGGGGCGAAACACTGAGTCACTGGCCTCAGCTGAGGCCTCACAGACATACTGTACAGTAGACTGTGACAGCTCTGAGCCCCACCCATCTATAGAGGATAGAGGAGTCAGAACAACACCCAAGGACACTAAGCCTATGTCCAAAATGTCAACCTATTCCTTAGTGCCATAGGGCTCTGTTCAAAGGTAGTGCACTAAGTAGGGAATACGGTGCCATATGAGTCGCAGTCTAAGCTCTTCACTGGTCAAAACGCCAGAACCGTCTTGGTCAAAAGGTCCGACAACATGTTTGTTTTCCTGCGTTGCAGTAAAAACAATCATGTTGGTGTGAGTTTATCCACGCACTTCTATGTGCATGTGGATGTGTTGGTTAGAGCATGGCGGTAGGAACTTAAGAATTCCTGCAAGAATTACACTAAAAATGCATACACTACCTGTACACAAAAGTGTTTTACTAAGTGGCATGTTACTGCTTTAATACATTTTCTAAACAATGATTTGTCTAACAGGGTAATATAATAATAAAATATGCCACTCAGCTAACCCACTTACCAGCAACAAGCTGCACAGTGAGTGGATAGATTTTACAGTAAGTACAGTACCAGTCAAAAGTTTGGAAACATACTCATTCAAGGGTTTTTCTTTATTTTTACTATTTTCTACATTGTAGATTAATAGTGAAGACATCAAAACTATGAAATAACACAAACGGAATCATGAAGTAACTAAAAAAGTCTTTAACAAATCAAAATATATTTTATAGAGATTCTTCAAAGTAGCCACCCATGGCCTTGATGACAGCTATGCACACTCTTGGCATTCTATCAACCAGCTTCATGAGGTAGTCACCTGGAATGCATTTCAATTAACAGGTGTGACTTGTTAACTTCTTATGGATAGGGGGCAGCATTTTCACGTCCGGATGAAAAGCGTGTCCAAAGTAAACTACCTGCTACTCAGGCCCAGAAGCAAAGATATGCATATTATTAGTAGATTTGGATAGAAAACACTCTGAAGTCTCTAAAACTGTTTGAATCATGTCTGAGTATAACATAACTTATTTGGCAGGCAAAACCCCGAGGACAAACCATTCAGAATTTCTTTTTTTTGAGGTCACTCTTTTCAATGGGATTTCATTGGGAATCCAGATTTCTAAGGGACCTTCCTGCAGTTCCTATCGCTTCCACTGGATGTCAACAGTCTTTAGAAATTGGTTGAGGTTTTTCCTTTGAGAAATGAAGAAGTAGCACTGTTCAGAATGAGCCTCGAGGGAAGTGTACTCTTTGTTAGAGGCGCGTGACCTGAAAGCTAGCTACACTTTGTTTTTCTCCGGTATTGAACACAGATCCCGTCTTAAATTTTATCGATTATTTACGTAAAAAAATACCTCAAGTTGTATTACAAAAGTCATTTGAAATGTTTGGACAAAGCTTACAGGTAACTTATGAGATATTTTGTAGTCACGTTGCGCAAGTTGGAACCACATATCCCAGAGAGGTTAAAGCAAGAACAGCTCAAATAAGCAAAGAGAAATGACAGTCCCCCATGACTTTAAGACATGAAGGTCAGTCAATACAGAAAATGTCAAGAACTTTGAAAGTTTCTTCAAGTGCAGTCGCAAAAACCATCAAGCGCTATGATGAAACTGGCTCTCATGAGGATCACCACAGGAAAGGAAGACCCAGAGTTAACTCTGCTGCAGAGGATAAGTTACCAGCCTCAGAAATTGCAGCCCAAATAAATGCATCAGAGTTGAAGTAACAGACACATCTCAACATCAACTGTTCAGAGGAGACTGTGAATCAGGCCTTCATGATCAAATTGCTGCAAAGAAACCACTACTAAAKGACACCAATAAGAAGAAGAGACTTGCTTGGGCCAAGAAACACAGGCAATGGACATTAGACCGGTGGAAATCTGTTAATGGGCTGATGAGTCCAAATTTGAGATTTTTGGTTCCAACTGCTGTGTAGTTGTGAGACGCAAAGTAGGTGAACGGATGATCTCCGCATGTGTGGTTCCCACAGTGAAAAATGGAGGTGGTGGTGTGATGGTGCTTTGCTGGTTACACTGTCTGTTTTATTTAGAATTCAAGGCACACTTAACGAACATGGCTACCACAGCATTCTGCAGCGATACGCCATCTCATCTGGTTTGCGCTTAGTGGGACTATCACTTGTTTTTCAACAGGACAATTACCCAACACACCTCCAGGCTGTGTAAGGGCTATTTGACCAAGAAGAAGAGTGATGGTGTGCTGCATCAGATGACCTGGCATCCACAATCTCCCGACCTCAACCCAATAGAGATGGTTTGGGATGAGTTGGACCGCAGAGTGAAGAAAAAGCAGCCAACAAGTGCTCAGCATAAGTGGGAACTCCTTCAAGACTGTTGGAAAAGGATTCCAGGTGAAGCTGTTGGAGAGAAGGCCAAGAGTGTGCAATGCTGTCATCAAGGCAAAGGGTGGCTACTTTGAAGAATCTCAAATATAAAATATATTCTGATTTGGTTATTACATTGGTTAACTTCTTATGGGCAGGTGGGATGGTAGCGTCCCACCTGGCCAACATCCGGTGAAATTGCAGAGCGCGAAATTCAAACTACAGAATAATACAAATTTAACTTTCATAAAATCACAAGTGTAATACATCAAAATATAGCTTAACTTCTTGTTAATCCAGCCACTGTGTCAGATTTCAAAAAGGCTTTACGGCAAAAGCACACCATGCGATTATCTGAGGACAGCGCACCGCATACAAAAGCATGAAAAACATATTTTAACCAGGCAGTTGCGCCACGAAAGTCAGAAATAGCGATATAATAAATGCCTTACCTTTGATGATCTTCTTCTGTTGGCACACCAAAAGGTCCCAGATACATCACAAATGGTCCTTTTGTTCGATAATGTCCTTCTTTATATCCATAATAACTCAGATTAGCTGGCGCGCTTCAGTCAATAATCCACCCAGTTTCACTCCATCAAAATGCATACAAAATGAATCCAAACGTTACTAATAAACTTTTCCAAACAAGTCAAACAACGTTTATAATCAAACCTTAGGTACCCTAATACGTAAATAAATGATACAATTTAAGACGGAGAATTGTTACTGTCTTTACCGGAGAAGAATACCAAAGAACACGCTCTCTTCCACGCGCTTGGAAACACTACAGTCAAAATGGGAGCCACCTAGAAAAACTATAATTTCTGGCTCATTTTTCCAAAAACCAGCATGAAACTCTTTCTAAAGACTGTCGACATCTAGTGGAAGCCATAGGAATTGCAATCTGGGAGGATTTCGCCTTATAATAAAAGTGACAGCCATTGAAAACAGTGGTAGGCTGAAAACATTTTTCTGGGGGATGGTTTGTCGTCGGGGTTTCGCCTGCCATATCAGTTCTGTTATACTCACAGACATAATTTTAACAGTTTTAGAAACTTTAGAGTGTTTTCTATCCAAATATACTAWTAATATGCATATCCTAGCTTCCTACCCAAGAGAGGTTAACACTTTTTTGATTATTACATGATTCCATATGTTATTTCATAGTTGTGATGTCTTCACTGTTATTCTACAATGTAGAAAATAGTAAAAATAAAGAAAAACCCTTGAATGAGTAGGCGTGTCCAAACTTTCGACTGGTACTGTTTGTATCATGTACCCTTCTTGGAATTGAACCCACGACGTGACTAGTGCCGTGACCTTACCAACTGAGCCACAGAACCACACTGAGAAGGAACATGCGCTTTGTGTATAGAAATCACTGGACAGTACTTCACCTTGTAACATAAATGAATAGTTACAACCATGCCAGTCACCCTCTGTCACACAGTGACATCAGCCCTGCTGGCCTCAGCATCTAAGCATTACAAACCTGCTATAACACAGACACACACAGCCTCTCTCTCCGTCTCACACACACACACACACACACACACACACACACACACACACACACACACACACACACACACACACCACACACACACACACACACACACACACACACACACACAACACCACACACACACCACACACACAAACACACCACACACACACACACACACACGCGTTTGATGCTGTTAGAGGAAGCTGTTCGTGATCGAGCGTGCAAGCATGTGTGTGTGTGTTGCTGTTAGTTAGATGAAACAGCATCACAGCACATTCAGGCTATGGAACATAGGCCGTTACAATCCTGTACAGGTTACTTGGAAATGAGCGTTGAAATCCTATTTAGTTGCTATGTGTGACCAACCTGGTGTCGAACACAGATTAGCATCTCAGTGTAAGCACACTGAGCAAAAGGCAAGGCATCACAAGTCTTCAGATCTTTGGCAAGGTTACTCATCAGGTGAGTATACTTCGCCTAACCAACTCCGCTACAATTGGAAACCATGCAGTTCTCAAACCCTGTCCTGATGGATGCTATATGGAAACAGTGATTGTCATATATCCTTGTTGACATCTTGCTAGTACAGTGACCATGACTGCTACTGTACTTGTTGGAGGCACAGCAAGGTGACAGTCAGATGCAAACTTCTCTGTATCTCTAACAATCCACTGAATCTCATTTAGAATTCAGCCAGCTCTGCATAGCAATGTATTGAAATTCCCAAAGAATGTGTGATGAGAAATATGACCACACGCACACACACGTACACGCACAGCTCTGCCGCTGTCCATGGTGCTGATCATGATACAGTGGAGTAACCACTAGGTGCGGGCCCCCAACCAAATTGGACTGACTCACATTCTAGAGCAAGATGCATATATTATTACCAAACAAAAATATAAATGCAAAATATAAAGTGTTAGTCCTATGTTTCATGAGTTGAAAAAAAAAGATCCCAGAAATGTTCCATACACCAAAAAGCTTATTTCTCTCAAATATTGTGCACAAATTTGTTTACATTCTTATTAGTTGGCATTTCTCCTTTGTCAAGACAATCCATCCACCTGACAGGTGTGGCATATCAAGAAGCTGATTTAACAGAATGATCATTACACAGGTGCATCTTGTGCCGGAGACAATAAAAGGCCACTTTAAAATGTTCAGTTTTGTCACACAACGCCTCTTATATCTCAAGTTTTGGGGGAGTGTGCAATTGGCATGCTGACTACAGGACTGTCCACCAGAGCTGTTGCCAGAGAATTTAATGTTAATTTCTCTACCATAATGTTGTTTTAGAGAATTTGTCAGTCCCACAAACCACGTGTAACCAAGCCAACCCAGGACCTCCACATCCGGCTTCTTCACCTGCGGGATCGTCTGAGACCAGCTTCCCAGACAGCTAATGAAACTGATGAGTATTTATGTCTGAAATAAAGCCCAATTGTGGGGAAAAACAAATTCTGATTGGCTATGCCTGGCTCCTCAGTGGGTGGGCCTATGCCACCCCAGGCCCACCCATGGCTGTGCCCCTGCCCAGTCATGTGAAATCGATATATTAGGGCTTAATTTATTTATTTCAACTGACTGATTTCCTTAGATGAACTGTAACTCACTAACATCGTTGAAATGGTTGTATTTATATTTGTGTTCAGTAACGTTATATATGCTTCGTGGATACCGGAATTGACAGTGACTCTTTTTGTGACATTCAGAACACACTGTAGGCTATGCTACCGGTATGTGTGTGGATGAGAAAGCCACCATTATATTTGGTCGATCGGTAAAATATGATGTTTGATGCAGTTTGCTTACAGGACTGCCTCCTTGCTCTTGAAACCCGTCTTCCGTCGTGTTAAAACTGGCCTCCCGCCACGGAATGATACAATAAACCAGCTGTCCGTCGTTCATTCCAACAGCCCGTTTCTCATCGATTGAATCAAAGGCACAGCGAGGATAGAATGCATATCGCTACAAAATCAACCTACCATGATCTTTTTCCCACAAGGAGAAAAATGTATACATTTCCACTACACAAGAACGAATAAGATGTTAAATTAGCCTAAAGTCTTACCTCAGTCGTCATGTTGCCATGAGACGGTGCAGGATTCTGTCCTGTGCTGAAATAGGTGCTGAGAGCGTCTGCTCGTGGGACAGCGTAGCTCGAGCTTCGGGGGATGCACTTGCCAAGCTCGAGCGTGTGTGTGGGGAGGGAGGGAGGGAGCAATGACTGTATGTATGTATGAGAGAGAGAGAGAGAGAGAGAGACAGATGCTCTGGGGTGAGGGGGAGGTTGGTAATTACAGACTAGGCTAGTTTATAATTATATGGATGGAAAAGAAAGAAGACACGTTCTTAGATAGTAAACTGGAGGACATGAGTCTTCAAAGGTATGCTGCTGTGTAAACATACACTGAATAAAAATATACATGCAACATACAACAATTTCAAAGATTTTACTGAGATACAATTCGTAAGGAAATCAGTCAATTGAAATAAATTCATTAGTCCCTAATCTATGAATTTCACATGACTGTGAATACAGATATGCATCTGTTGTCACAGATACCTTTTAAAAAAGTAGGGCCGTCATTTGCCTCATGCAGCATGACACATCTCCTTCGCATAGAGTTAATCAGACTGTTGATTGTGGCCTGTGGAATGTACTCCCACTCCTCTTCAATGGCTGTGTGAAGTTGCTGTCCTACACGTCAATCCAGAGCTTCCCAAACATGCTCAAAGGATGACATGTCTGATGRGTATGCAGGCCATGGAAGAACGGGGACATTTTCAGCTTCCAGGAATTGTGTACAGATCTATGTGACATGGGGCTGTGCATAATCATGCTGAAACATGAGGTGATGGCGGCGGATGAATGGCACGACAATGTGCCTCAGGATCTC
Organism: Salvelinus sp. IW2-2015; assembly: GCF_002910315.2. Lineage (NCBI taxonomy): Eukaryota > Metazoa > Chordata > Actinopteri > Salmoniformes > Salmonidae > Salvelinus > Salvelinus sp. IW2-2015. The sequence continues at coordinate 50,981,995 of NC_036858.1, forward strand.
ATCACGGTAGCTCTGTGCATTCAAATTGCCATCGATAAAATGTAATTGTGTTAGTTGTCTGTAGCTTTTGCCTGCTCATACCATAACCCCACTGCCACCATGGGCATTCAGTTCACAACCTTTAAAATCAGTAAACCGCTCGCCCACACAACGCTATACATGCTGAAACKGGGATTTATCCGTGAAGAGCACACTTCTCCARCATGCCACTGGCCAWCAAAGGTGAGCATTTGCCGAACTGCAGTCAGGTAAAGACCCTGGTGAGGATGATGAGCACGTAGTTGAGCTTCCCTGAGACGGTTTGACAGTTTGTTGAGAAATTATTTGGTTGTGCAAACCCACAGTTTCATCAACTGTCCGGGTGGCTGGTCTCAGATGATCCCGCAGGTGAAGAAGCCAGATGTGGTGGTCCTGGGCTGGCGTGGTTACATGTGGTCTGTGGTTGTGAGGCCGGTTGGACGTACTGATCAATTCTCTAAAACGACGTTGGCGGCAGCTTATGGTAGAGCAATTAACATTACATTCTCTGGCAACAGCTCTGGTGGACATTCCTGCAGTCAGCATGCCAATACCACGCTCCCTCAAAACTTGAGAAATCTGTGGTTTTGTGTTGTGTGACAAAACTGCACATTTCAGAGTATCCCTTTATTGTCACCAGCACAAGGTGCACCTTTGTAATGATCATGCTGTTAAATCAGCTTCATGATATGCCACACCTGCAAGGTGGATGGACTATCTTGGTAAAGGAGAAACGCTCACTAACAGCAATGTAAACAAATCTGTGCACAAAATTAGAGCAAAACAAGTGTGTATGGAACATTTCGGGGATCTTTTATTTTAGCTCATGAAAAATGGGACCAACACTATTCATGTTGCGTTTATATATTTTTCAGTGTATATGAGTGATTTGTCTGTGCAAAAACCAGAGGTCATTTTTCTTGTAAACTTTGTGTCAGGGGCGCAACTTCACTGGGGACAGGGGGGACATGACTCCCCCACATTCTAAAGTTGCATTTTTGTCTCCCCCAGTTTTATTATTGCACTGTGAAACAAAATTAATGGCATCAGTGTGCTTTAGGACCATGCAGACGCCTCAGAGTGGTCGGGTAGGCTGTTTGGCGGTTTATGCCAGCTGGATTTAGGAATGCTGGGACACCACAGTGTGTGCGGACAGGCTGTGTGAAGGCAAAGCTTCTGACCAGCATGGTGCTGCTGTCTGCAGCTGCTGTATGTGTGTTCTGCTTTTTCTCAGAGTTGTAAAAGCAACAGTGGTGATTTTAGCATGTACATCTTGGTCGGGCAAACTCAACAACAACAAAATATAGATGCATGCCAGCAAAGCCACTACACAACCCATGCAACACTAAACAATACACTATAACGGTGACAAACATTGCCCACAAACTGTTAGGGCCTACATAAAGCTGTCCGAACAGCAGAACTTTCTTTTCAGCACCATGTAGTGAATCCTTAGCACTGCTACACCTGGCTATCAGCGGAGCCTTGTCTGGCAGTGAAACAGTTAATTCAGCCTCATTTACTGCCTTTAAAAAAACCATAGCTGATATGACACAATGTGGTTTCTACTGATAATTGAGATGCACAAACTATGGCATAAGGGGGCGACGAGAGGATGAGGCAATCCATATTTTGGATTAAGACATTAATGAGTGAACTAGGACAGACGTAGGCCGCACTTTGAAATGTACAGCGACAGAATTCCGAACAAGGGCCATTCTTACAGTATTCTCCCTGTACACCGAGTCAGACCCGTAGGATAAATAAAGGGGGCAAATAAGAAGATAATGAAAGCTCATACAATATTCGATGACATTTCTCTAAAACAGGCTATAGGCTACACATGTGCACCACCAGGTCTGAACATTAGGCCGAGGCACATGTGCTACGAACAGCGTACTACACAACATACACTTAGTATTACTTTCTTTGCTACAGTATACATATCTCCCTGGCATATTACAATTTATGCAGCAGCATACAAGACATTTTTGGACTCATCTTGTTGCGCTGTGCTCCCTTGAACAGGAAGGTGGCGCGGCGGTCTTTCTTGTGGGCTCTAGAAAGAGGGCCGAAATCCGACTTGGAATTCCGAGTTGAATGACTATTCAAAATTATTTTCCATATTTTCCCAGTCAGAGCTAGTTTTATCTGAGTCCCCAGTTGTCTTGAATTCACAGAAGTCTGAGATTTCCCAGTTCCGAATTTCTAGTTGTTTTGAACGCGGCAGAAGTCATGCTGGATTGACAGCATGGTCAATGTATTCCAACTTTTCTGGCCCATGGCATTTCCCCCTTTTTCGTTATATCCAATTGGTAGTTACGATCTTGTCTCATCGCTGCAACTCCCCTACGGACTCAGTGAAGGTCGGGAGCCAAGCCGCACCAATGTGTCAGAGGAAACACTGTCGAACCGAGGACCGAAGTCAGCTTCCAAGAAGTCGCTAGAGCACGATGAGACAAGGCCAAACCCTCTCCTAAACCGGACGCTGATCGGCCAATTGTGCGCAGCCTGATGGGTGTCCCGGTCACAGCCGGCTGTGACACAGCCTGGGATCAAACCTTGGGCTGCAGTGGCGCACTCATTGCTGAATTTGCGATTTCCAACTTGTTTAATGTTTGTCCAATTTCCGATACATTTTATCTGTAATTTATCTTCATATGACAAGGTTTGAAAAGGATTTGCCAGTAGTTTGCCGACTTGATGCATGAGGATGAATGCTTGTTTAGCTTGCTAGCTAAGATTTGGAACGTATGATGTTGACATGATCAGTCCAATCAAAGCTATGGCAGATATAACGTGATTTAACATAAGGTCATTGGCCACAGATAAAATTGAGCCTTCTTGGATAGGCCCTTCTAATGTAAATCTATGGCAGCACCCAAGGGGGCTTGAACTTTCTAGCTCTCCCTGTAGATTTTGCTGTGACGTAGTGTCCCCATGTGTGACAGAACACTGAGCCAATCACGGCGCAACTAGAGAAGATTACCAACCCCTACGCTCTGTATTTTCCGCTGGCTTCCCCTCTACYACAGAAAACACTGAGCTAGGCTTAAACACCTGCATTTTGGAGCTGCCTTAAGAAAGCAAAAAAGAGGCCATGTTTGTATGCAGCTTTATTAATTATTTTATTTTATTTTTTACATTGTTTGCAAATTGATATGTGACATATCAATGCTCAACAGGCTCTGCCCTACCTCTCCTGAATGACGTGTCGCCACTGAAAAGCAACCAGAGCAGAAACCGGCTACTCTTTATTTGACTGATGTAGCTGTCAGTGTAACTGCTCTTATGGCTGGGGGCATTATTGAGTAGCTTGGATGAATAAGGTGCCTAGAGGTGCCCAGAGTAAACTGCCTGCTACTCAGTCCCAGAAGCTAAGATATGCATATTATTAGTATATGTGGATAGAAAACACTCTGACGTTTCTAAAGCTGTTTGAATGATGTCTGTGAGTATAACAGAACTCATATGGCAGGCAAAAACCTGAGAAAATATCCAACCAGGAAGTGGGAAATCTGAGGTTTGTAGGTTTTCAACTCATTGCCTATCGAAGATACAGTGGGATATTGGTCATATTGCACTTCCTAAGGCTTCCACTAGATGTCAACAGTCTTTAGAACCTTGTTTCATGCTTCTACTGTGAAGTGGGGGCGAATGAGAGGGGATTGAKTCAGAGGTCTGGCAGAGTGCCATTAGCTGACCACGCGCGTTCACGTGAAAGTTAGCTTGCATTCCAAAGCATTTCTAYAGACAAAGGAATTCTCCGGTTGGAACATTATTGAAGATTTATGATAAACACATCCTAAAGATTGATTCTATACATCGTTTGACATATTTCTACGGAGTGTAACGGAACTTTTTGACTTTTCGTCTGCTCGCGCGTCATGAATTTGGATTACTGGGCTAAACGCACAAACAAAAATGAGGTATTTGGACATAAATTATGAACTTTATTGAACAAATCAAACATTTATTGTGGAACTGGGATTCCTGGGAGTGCATTCTGATGAAGATCATCAAAGGTAAGTGAATATTTATAATGCTATTTCTGACTTCTGTTGACTACACAACATGGCGGATATCTGTTTGGCTTGTTTTGGTCTCTGAGCGCTGTACTCAGATTATTGCATGCTGTGCTTTTTCCGTAAAGTTTTTTTGAAATCTGACACAGCGGTTGCATTAAGGAGAAGTATATCTAAAGTTCCATGTGTAACACTTGTATTTTCATCAACATTTATGATGAGTCAGACAGCAGTATTTAACAGCTGTTGTGTGTATGGAAATGTTTTGTAGCCTCTTTGTCCCGTTTCAACAAAAGTAAAATAACTTAGATAGTTTTCACCAGTTGATGTACCATTGGAGCTAGCCAAACATTAGCTAGCTCACTAATTTATGTATTATTTTTGCCTCAAACACACTAGAACTGACTCAAACGATGATACTAGCAGCCAAGCGGTTGAAGACTGATATTCTGACGTTTGACAGCACAATGTGGTGGTGAGTTAAGACAATCATGATGTCATGACTGTCCTGCTCGGCTCAGGTTACCAATGACCACAATCCTGCAGAGAGATTTCACCCCCACCAGAGGAGAAGGTTCGATCTCAAGGGATAGGAAGATGGGGGTGTTTTATGACACCTCACGCTCATTGTAACTGTAAGGCAGGAGACCAAATTCCTTTGTCCTCTCACTATGGAGAACTATGGAGAACATTAACATGCAATAAATGGACTTTGGGACAAGGGGTTTCGTCAGCCACAATGGTGGTAATGACGATAGATGGAATATGAAAATTAATATCAGTTTTGTTATGTTATTAAAAGTCAAAGGACGACGTTATAACATAAACATTGTAACTTTAAGAGTTTTCCTAATATGTGCTTGATATTTATACATTGTATGTTGGGGGGGAAATGTACAAATCAAAGAGAATGTTTTGGTAAAGATGAAATGTGAAGTTATTTGTCTAAATTGGATCTGAGTAAAATCCAGACCTTGCCTTGTAACGCCCAGAGAATTGCGGTTACACCCACTTCTGACCCGAGCGTATAAGACATGTGAGTTAAGAATTATCATATCAGACTAAGTGACCCGAGCTGCAGCCAAGGTCTGAGTAGTCAACAAACCCAAAATGCAACACGAGGTTGAAGATAAAGGAACCCTTTTCTACCCATACTACAGATGAGTAGCTGCGTCTAAGCGGGTGAATTCAAGCCGAACCACCCGGTCTCCACTCCCCATCAAACCGTGGTATCTACATTGTTTTCATTCCTACGCCGTGAGCCTTGGGCTACAGGGCTGGTTGTCCTCAGAAGACCCCATTCATAACAAGGGCAAGGAATCAGACCATGAAGCCAAAAGGACACTGACATTGCGAGGACAACCAGAGCGTTGCACCAGAGAAGTGCGTCATTGAGAAGCCTAAACGGTCCACGCGGAGAATGTCATCGGAGACCTTCAACACGTAATTACATCCTTATATTCTGACCCATAWGAGCAGCAGTTCGGGGCAACGCTAGGGATAAAATAAACATAGCTGACAAATGCACCCAAATGTATATTTCTCTCGTGTACTTTCTCTCTCTTTTAAATCCCCATTTTGGGTAACATGCGCCAGAGTGAGTTGGMCCGTTGTACTAAGTTCTAACCAATAGCCTAAACTGTGTTTTTGTGTATGTGTATCTTTTATTATTATTTTAGCTTTCTAGTAAATAAATAATCAACTAAAATGGTGTGGTACGAAATCATTGGTGGGACTCGGGTTTGTGCAGATTCACGGATTATGCGACGTTCAGAATGAGACTGTAGAGGAAATTGATTAATTAGCGACTGTTGTAAAATCGATATTCTCATATTCTTTGAGTTAATTTGGGAAATAGAAACTCAATAAAACTAATTTTCCCATGGTGCCCCAGGTTAATGAGTTAATAATTGCCTGATTCATTTAATCACGCAATTATAAACCGTTAATCATTCAATGAGCAGCAGTCGTCACATGAACTAATACAACGTCACGACAATGAATATTATCGGACATCCCCAAATGGGCACATTTATAGGCCTACATGTGCGTGCAGGCCAGGTAGACTAGTCCTACTTCTATGTGCGTAATCAGGTCCTTACTCAACATTGACAAAAGCTTTTCAAACAAAAGACAATGAATAAATTGAATAGAAAACTCATAAATGGAATGAAATAAACAATGCATGTTTCATTCCAGAATGTGCTCTACCGCCATTTCATGGATATTCATTGTTTCATAACTTCATTGTGTGCATTGTGTGCTGTGTCTATCAATTCCCAATTACATCACCAGAAGTAGCTTACATTTATCTTTAGTTCCCATAGTTAATCTGAAATGTTTGTTCGGTTATGTTAATTTCTGTTAATGCATTCAATAAAGTAGTATTACTTTTACGTTGTATAAATGATTGGAGACAGGAGCAGGAATACGTAATTGGGGGGTTTTAATACTCCACCCAAAAATACAACATGCCATTAAAGGCAAACGGACGAAGCCCAAAACAAACACGTGTACGAAAACACAGGGATGTAACCCAAACAAGAGAGCGAGGTTAAACCTCTGATAAATACATGGGACAAGACCCATAATAACAAGTGCACAACAATACATGGGATGAGACCCGTAATAACGAGTGCATGAAAGCCGATACACTAAAGCACAGGTACTCACAAGCCCAACGGACAATGGAACATTAACCGACCAAACAATAGTGAACAGAGGGCACATATATACAATTACTAATCAGGGGGAATGGGAACCAGGTGTGTATAATGAAACAGTTCAGTGATGCCTAGAGGACGGTGACGTAGACCTCCGCACAGAATGAGCAGCAGTATGGGGGAATCCATGACAATTACAGTAATTTACTGTGTTTTGCAGAAATCACAACCTATGCTACACTTGTGATGAAGAAGTTTCTGTTTATTTCACTCCATTTATGAGTTTTGTCAATTTATTCATCGTCTTTTGTTTGAAATGTTCCTGTCAATGTTTTAAATCGATTGGTCAAAAGAAAAGACTACTCTTGGTGGACCAAGATTTTTTTTAGTCAGGGACAGCCCTAGTAGAAATGCAGGAAATGAGCTTTAGATACCCCAAAAAGATCTAAGGGAGGACCCATGCCAGGTTATTGCCACCCCACTTCTAATACCAAAGTTGCACCCCTGCTTTGTGTTTTCCCTTAGTTATTAATAATTGTAATGTTTATTCATAATTCAGAGGAAATACCTCCCTTTCCATCTGGCTCTCTACGTCAGCTGTAAACAACAACATCCAACAKTTATTTCAGGCTGTTTGCCTGATAACTCATTCAGGCATAAATACTGAGAGAGACACTTGAGGCAACAATCGTTCAAAGTATTTGTACATTAAGTGAGTGCTAAGAGCTTAGGGTTGTGAGTTCAAATCCCGCTTCGCCCCTAATTCACTGCAAGTGCAGTAAGCTACAGTAAGTAGGGCTACACTAGTCATAGTGAGATGTGACTGTGTTAACAGTGTAAATCAGTCAAACACAAATACTGCCATTGAAATTCGAGGGAGCAATAAATTACATAATCAGCAATGATTGGTACGTTTAACAGTGAGTGCTTACCCACTGGGCACACTACATCATTTCAATGTGAGCAATAGCTGAGATGTTGATCAAAGAGATTGCAAACTATATTCACACATTCACAAACACAACCAAAAGTTAAATTAATTTTCAATGTGTTGTCATTTATATTTTAGTCATTTAGCAGACACTGTTATCCAGGGAGACTTACAGGAGCAATTAGAGTGAAGTGCCTTACTTAAGGGCACATGGTCAGCTTTGGGATCTGAAACAGCAACCTTTTGGTTACTGGCCTAACACTCTCAATTATTAACCGCTAGGCTACCTGCGGGGCCCCATTATTATCAATTATTATCACTATGCTTTCAACCATCTTAAAGCATAACTAAATTCCAATGGAAAAAGAATGTCAGATTTCTTGTGTAGCTGTCACCCAAATGTCTATCACTGCGCTAGCAACAATTTAAAATAAAATCAATATTTCACCTTATTGTGAAATGCTTACCTACAAGCCCTTAACCAACAATTACGTTTTAAGAAAATAGAGTTAAGAAAATATTTACTAAATGGACTAAAGTTAAAAATAGCAATAATGAGGCTGTATACAGGGGGTACCGGTACCGAGTCAATGTGTGGGAGTACAGGTTAGTCGAGGTAATTTGTACACGTACTGTAGGTAGGCACAGCAAAGCACAACAATGTTCAAATGGGAATACAATGTCAGATATTTTGTTTATTTATACAACAGATGAAAGTGTTATCACTGTRCTTCATCTCATAGGAGAACCAAATTACTGTACCTGGATTGCAGTTGAGATTACATTAAAAGTACATGGTGCTTTTGATAAAGTGATCAATGCCATTCAAGATTCTGTGCAGATTATTACAGCAATTGTGAAGATCTCCACAGACCTGCGACGTCCTATGCATATGCTATCTTGAACATGCATGCTTTATATTATTGCATACGAAGACATTCATAGTAACAGTAATCTCAAAATGTGGCCATGGATTTGTTACTAATTTGCAGTAATACTAATTTGTAATATTGAATTGACAACGCAACCAAATAAACATTTAACTAGATATATCTACTGCATGGATTGTTCCATCTGAGCCACTGGCTTAATCCCATTCTTGAACTTTTATTGTTGGTTGAGTTAGAGATGTGAATTCAATATATCATTGTTAACGTCAGTTGTCGACGAGTTAATAGGCTGTTTATTGTATTTCAAAAGTAATATAGAATTGTGTTTGGTTGTCGACTCAAACAAATATGAATATTTTAAGTAGACAAAAAATCTCTGATATTGTATATTATTTAGGTAACTTTTAGGTTTAGGAAAGTATAAATGTAGTATAAAAGTATAAATGCTGAAATGGAGACGAAGATGCATAGATGCATTCTTTCATTGATCTGTATTTTCTGAACCCGTTCTCTCAAGTTATTCTAGTCTGATGACAAAATTCGAATTAAAGGTACACCGTATTTAAAGGGATGGTTTAAGATAAATGTACAGAAAACCCTATGTAATTAAAACTCCACAAGAAAATCTGTTGGCCAGTAAGTGGGAGGGTTTTCAGCGGTTGAATTACGTTTATTCAGTGTGTGCAAGTGAACCACGCCTGCAAAGCTCATTACGCACCTTGTGGTGGAAATTCTAAAGAAGAGAGAGACTGTAGATTCTTCTAACAACAACTTTATTATAAGATTTTCAAAAATTTGGCAATCAACAATCACAAAAATAGTTCAGAGTTGAAAGCCCAACGAACAGAGTTGGCTCTCTCCTTTTATAGAAAGTACATCCTCTTATCTATGTGACAGTTAGCAGATGTGCAGAAACAGGGCCAGGGAACAGAGTTGTAAAAAGTAATTTATCTCATCTGTGCAGATCAAGATAGCTGATTTCACCACCATTCTCTGTTCCTTCAATTCCCACAGAGCTAAATTCCTGCCTATTGTAAACACAGGAGGTCACATACTGCGGTCGTACCCAAACGGCTCATAAATCTCTACGCTCTGATTTATGAATAAGTCACACAAGACAGGTTTGTATCAGTAAAAAATACTGGCATATAACAATGGACAATTCTTTAAATAAAAAAACAGCATAGCATGTTTAATTAAACAGCATAGTATGTAATCAATTAATTTCCTCCACAACCTTCATAAGGTAAGTCTGAATATCAACTACTGAGAAGCGTAATTTCCCAAGTCGGAATTGGGCCCTTATAAGCCTAAATATAATGGATGACATATGAGAGATAAAGTATGGTCACATTTCTACTAAGCTAAGATATGGAATTGTTTTAAGATGGTAATAGCATGGCTCATTTAGCTATTTGATTATGAATTTTAAGACCCTTGTAGGTATTATTTGATAAACTATTGAATTTAGCCTTTACTACTATAGCCCATAGAAACACATTGAATAACACATTCATAATGTCTGTCTTATTTTTTTTTATTGTATTTATTTATTTCACCTTTATTTAACAAGGTAAGCTAGTTGAGAACAAGTTCTCATTTACAACTGCGACCTGGCCAAGATAAAGCAAAGCAGTGCGACACAAGCAACAACACAGAGTTACACATGGAATAAACAAGCGTACAGTCAATAACACAATAAAAAAAAAAAAGTCTATATACAGTGTGTGCAAATGGCGTGAGGAGGTAAGGCAATAAATAGGCCATAGTAGCGAAGTAATTACAATTTAGCAAATTAACACTGGAGTGATAGATGAGCAGATGGTGATGTGCAAGTAGAAATACTGGTGTGCAAAAGAGCAGAAAAAGTAAATTAAAACAATATGGGGATGAGGTAGTTAGATAGGGTGGGCTATTTACAGATGGGCTATGTACAGCTGCAGCAATCGGTTAGCTGCTCAGATAGCTAATGTTTAAAGTTAGTTAGGGAAATATAAGTCTCCAGCTTCAGCAATTTTTGCAATTCGTTCCAGTCATTGGCAGCAGAGAACTGGAAGGCAAGGCGGCCAAAGTAGGTGTTGGCTTTGGGGATAACCAGTGAGATACCTCCTGGAGCGCGTGCTACGGGTGGGTGTTGTTATCGTGACCAGTGAGCTGAGATAAGGCGGAGCTTTACCTAGCAAAGACTTATAGATGACCTGGAGCCAGTGGGTCTGGTGACGAACATGTAGCGTGGGCCAGCCGACTAGAGCATACAGGTCGCAGTGGTGGGTGGTGTATGGGGCTTTGGTGACAAAACGGATGACACTGTGATAGACTGCATCCAGTTTGCTGAGTAGTGTATTGGAAGCTATTTGTAAATTACATCGCCGAAGTCAAGGATCGGTAGGATAGTCAGTTTTACGAGGGTATGTTTGGCAACGTGAGTGAAGGAGGCTTTGTTGCGAAATTGGAAGCCGATTCTACATTTAATTTTGGATTGGAGATGTTTAATATGAGTCTGGAAGGAGAGTTTACAGTCTAGCCAGACACCTAGGTATTTGTAGTTGTCCACATATTCTAAGTCAGAACCGTCCAGAGTAGTGATGCTAGTGGGGCGGGCGGGTGCGGGCAGCGAATGGTTGAAAAGCATGCATTTGGTTTTACTAGCGTTTAAGAGCAGTTGGAGGCCACGGAAGGAGAGTTCTATGGCATTGAAGCTCATTTGGAGGTTAGTTAACACAGTGTCCAAAGAAGGGCCAGATGTATACAGAATGGTGTCGTCTGCGTAGAGGTGGATCAGGGAATCACCCGCAGCAAGAGCGACATCGTTGATGTATACAGAGAAAAGAGTCGGCCCGAGAATTGAACCCTGTGGTACCCCCATAGAGACTGCCAGAGGTCCGGACTTCCCTCCGATTTGACACAATGAACTCTGTCTGAGAAGTAGTTGGTGAACCAGGYGAGGCAGTCATTTGAGAAACCAAGGCTGTTGAGTCTGCCGATAAGAATACTGTGATTGACACAGTCGAAAGCCTTGGCCAGGTCGATGAAGACGGCTGCACAGTACTGTCTTTTATCGATGGTGGTTATGATATCGTTTAGTACCTTGAGTGGGGCTGAGGTGCACCAATGACCAGCTCGGAAACCGGATTGCACAGCGAAGAAGGTACGGTGGGATTCGAAATTGTCAGTGATCTGTTTATTAACTTGGCTTTCGAAGACTTTAGAAAGACAGGGCAGGATGGATATAGGTCTATAACAGTTTGGGTCTAGAGTGTCACCCCCTTTTAAGAGGGGGATGACCGCGGCAGCTTTCCAATCTTTAGGGATCTCGGACGATACAAAAGAGAGGTTGAACAGACTGGTAATAGGGGTTGCAACAATAGCGGCGGATAATTTTAGAAAGAGAGGGTCCAGATTGTCTAGCCCAGCTGATTTGTACGGGTCCAGGTTTTGCAGCTCTTTCAGAACATCTGCTATCTGTATTTGGGCGAAGGAGAAGCTCGGGAGGCCTGGGCAAGTAGCTGCGGTGGGTGCGGAGCTGTTGGCCGGGGTTGGGGTAGCCAGGAGGAAAGCATGGCCAGTCGTAGTGAAATGCTTATTGAAATTCTCGATTATCATGGATTTATCGGTGGTGACAGTGTTACCTAGCCTCTATGGGATATAAGTAAGCCCAGGAAATATTAAAAATTTTTGGAAAATGATTTAACCCCCTTTTTTTGATCGGATAAAACTAGCTCCGTACTTCCATACATTTTTTAAAACCTCTACCAGATTACCTTCAGACGAGTCCCGTGACACTTGTGGGGGTGTCACATGGTCGTAGAGAAACTCCATTGTGTATGTGAGAGTTTCATCTTTCCATAGAGTGGTCATATTTTTTGTAGGACATTTTTTGGGATGTCTCTTGGTTTGAAAAACACCTCTACACCTCTATAGGTCAATTACCAGATGCGGACTGCCAACATAGGCAGTTGCGGGGGATTGAGATGCAAAAATATATCTCTAGCTTAAACTGACAAATTTTGATTGATATTTTTTTATTATGTTACTTAGATTGACGCACAGGTAAGTCAATAGACTCTAAGGAACTACCTTTGGAATGACTCCGATAACAACAGTGAATCTATTTTGTTTTTTTATTGGAGATYTCGCAACAATCATTCTCATGATACCACATTGGTAATAGTCAGTGACAAATATCAAAGCTAAGCAGGGCTGGGCTTGGTTAAAAACCTGGATGCGAGACCAAAGGGTAGCTGTAGTTACAAATAATACATATTTTATACAAGGTTTGTCTATGTTTAAATTTGGTTACCTTGATGACATAATCCTGTGGTTGAAATTTCACCCTCAAAACAACATTTGATGACTTTTTTCAAATCCATAGTACTTTACACATTGATTACACATCACAGTACGTTGACAAATGATTTTTCTAACATCGTTGATTAAAACAGTTTGTGCCCAATGGGTAGAGTTGAAGGTTCACATCCCGTTTCGCCTGCTAATTCACTGTAGCCATCAAACAGTAGTTAATTGATTTGTGTGTGTCTGTGTGTGTGAGAGAGAGGGAGCATGTATGAGTCATAGCACTTGTGGATATAATTCACTACCTGTAGTGAGTGCTTTTATTAAACATTTATCATCAGAGTGTGTGTGAGTGCCAAACGGTACAGAAGCAGTTTGGAACCTTTTAGGATAAGCTATTCGATAAACTATTCACGGATAGCAAGTTTCTCTTGTTACCACTAGCCTTTATCCATCCCTCCCTCACTCCTTTACTCCTTCCCACCCTCCCTCTCTCTATCCCCCCATCCTCTCACACACAGGTATGCATGCACGCACGCACACAAACGCACATAGAAACACCAACAGACTCCAGCCATTCTGAATTCAAATAAAATCCAATACTAGAATAGCCTCCACACAATAGGAAACATGCTGAACTAACAGTATTCGCTTGAATCCAAGCTGATTCCCTCCGATTGCCTGAATGGATGCATGTCCAATCGCAGGCTTCCACATACAGTGATCCCTCGCCACTTCGCGGTTCACTTATCGCGGATTCGCTATTTCGCGGATTTTCATTTTTTTTGGTGCATTGTGCTCTGCATTCTGATTCGCTAAAAACTCACTCCCGCTTCTTGTATCAAAACATGCTACGAATTGTGCTATCATTTTGTCGTCTCGTGCAGTTATGTGTACGTACATAAAACAGCTTGGCAAATTTACATTAAGTTGGCCAAATTATCTTGTAATTTCGAACATCTCCTAAACCCATAATGTCGACGAAACGGCCTACACGTGAGTCACTGTATTTGTATACATGTAATAGTGCAATTGTAAAAAAAAAAAAGTTTCTATTTCGCGGATTTCACTTATCGCGGGTCATTTTCGGAACGTAACCCCCGCGATAAACGAGGGATTACTGTATACCCCTGTGTGATGTGTGTCTGTGTGTGTGTGTGTGTGTGTGTGGTGTGTGTGTGTGTGTGGTGTGTGTGTGTGTCGTGGTTGTGTGTGTGTGTGTGTGTTGTTGCTGTAATGTTAGCGACACCATCAGTCCATAGTCAAAGACGGTCAGCTGAGACAAACATTCACGTTTAGGCTTTTGCAAAGACAATAATGTTCTTATTTGTATTTGAGGCTACAATTTTTCCAATGTTTTTTAAAAGATGCATACAAGAAAAGATGAAGCCTTTCATGTTTTGAATTCCTTTGAATGTCATGGAATTACATTTTTACTCAAACCTGATATAGAGTGCCTTTAGAAAGTAATACCAGAATACCTTATTTACATGTGTATTCAGACCCTTTGCCATGAGGCACGAAATTGAGCTCAGCTGCATCCTGTTTCCATTGATCATCTTTAAGATGTTTCTACAACTTGATTGGARTCCACCTGTGGTAAATTCAATTGATTGGACATGATTTGGAAAGGGACACACCTGTCTATATAAGGTCCCACAGCTGACAGTGCATGTCAGAGCAAAAACCAAGCCATAAGGTCGAAGGAATTGTTCGTAGAGCTCAGAGACAGGATGGTGCCGAGGCACAGATCTGGGAAAGGGTACCAAAACATTTATGCAGCATTGAAGGTCCCCAAGAACACCATGGCCATCATTCTTAAATGGAAGAAGTTTGGAACCACCAAGACTCTTCCTAGAGCTGGCCGCCAAACTGAGCAATGGTCAGGGAGGTGACCAAGAACCCGATGGTGACTTTGACAAAGCTCCAGAGTTCCTCTGTGGAGATGGGAGAACCTTCCAGAAGGACAACCATCTCTGCAGCACTCCACCAATCAGGCCTTTATGGTAGACTGGCCAGACGGAAGCCGCTCCTCAGTTAAAGGCACATGACAGCCCGCTTGGAGTTTTCCAAAAGGCACCTTTCTCATGAAGACCATGAGAAACAAGATTCTTTGGCCTGAATGCCAAGAATCCCGTCTGGAGGAAACATGGCACCATCCCTATGGTGAAGCATGGTGGTGGCAGCATCATGCTGTGGGGATGTTTTTCAGCGGCAGGGACTGGGAGACCAGTCAGGATCGAGGGAAAGAAAACCTGCTCCAGAGTACTCAGGACCTCAGACTGTGGACGGTCACCCTTCCACAGGACAACGAAACTAAGCACACAGCCAAGACAACGCAGGAGTGGCTTCAGGACAAGTCTCTGAACGTCCTTGAGTGGCCCAGCCAGAGCCCGGACATGAACACAATTATATATTTTTTACTTCACMTTTATTTAACCAGGTAGGCCAGTTGAGAACAAGTTCTCATTTACAACTGCGACCTGGCAAATCTAACATCTCTGGAGAGACCTGAAAATAGCTGTGCAGCGATGCTTCCCATCCAACCTGACAGAGCTTGAGAGGATCTGCAGAGAAAAATGGGAGAATCTCCACAAATACAGATGTGCCAAGCTTGTAGCGTCATACTCAAGAAGACTCGAGGCTGTAATCGCTGCCAAAGGTGCTTCTGCAAAGTACTGAGTAAAGGTTCTGAATACTTTTTTTATTTTTGAAAACCTGTTTTTCCTTTGTCATTATGGGTTATTGTGTGTAGATTGAATCAATTTTAGAATAAGGCTGTAACCTAACAAAATGTGRAAAAATTCAAGGGGTCTGAATACTTTCCAAAGGCACTGTATACTATACATGCATAGATTTGACCCATGGCTAGCAAAGCCAACTCTCACTCACACAAGACAGTGTTGACCACAAGTCAGTGTGTGTTTGGGTCTGTGGTAGTCCTTGCTCTGGTGTAGAGTTAGCAAAAAATACAAGTCACACTCTTGACAAGGAGCTGACAGTCCAGTTCCTGCTATAGATGGTAATGGGAGCTTTGTCAGTGTGTGCGTGTTTGCATGTGTTGTGTGTGTGTGTGTGTGTGTGTGTGTGTTGGCGTGCGTGTTTGTGAGTTCCTGTTGTGGATAAACACAGGCACGCGGTATTGCCAAAACGTGTGCTTATAGTTGGTTCGTGTTAGACTGATGCCAAAAGATATGGGATATTGTTTTTGGTTTGGAAATTACTGTCTTTTGGTTTACCAGTGGATGTTACATGGCTAGGTTAAAGTACTGGTTGGGGAGGTCTGATTTCCACTATGGTTGAATGAATGCATTCTCCTTCATATTGAGAAAGCAAACTGATGCATTCATAAAGCATCTCAATCTGGTCTCTGAATGTGTCTGAATGTGCACATCAGAATTGTCACTGGGCTGAAAATCTGAAATTATCATAAAGAAATGCCATGGACATGGACATGCACACACACACACACACACACACACACACACACACACACATAAAATATGTATAAAATATGCTTGAACAAACTCAAATCAAGTTAAAACGAGACAGCATAGCTAGCTAGTAGATTCACATCATCATTTCCTACGATCAGCTGATAGCCACTCTTTCCCCCAGGAGTCACTGGCACTTATACTTGCTTACAAGTGTGATGAGGGATTGTGTTGTTGCAGAAAATAAATAGGCCTATAAATGTTGACAACAGGTGATGAAGGGGGGGACAGCGGTGTGGGTTGGGGTGAAGTTGATGGGGGTCGCTCCATGGTGTGCAGCACGCGAACAATGGCTGTGCCAAGATTTTGGAGCATCGTCGCGTGCTGCTGGTCGCGCTCCTCCACTGGTGACGGAGGACTGGGTGCACCTGCTGACTCCATATCTGGTGCGTGTTTCTGTCAAGTGTCAGTGTGCAGCGGTTAGGAAGGACTCAGGCGCAGGACACAGAACTGAGTAAAAGACGTACTTGAACACTAAACAAAGAACAAACACGCACAAAACCATGTGGGAACCAGAGGGTTAAATATGGAATAAATTATAACGGAATGGGAACCAGGTGTGTACAATCAAGACAAGACAAATGGAAAAAAGAAACGTAGATCGGTGGCAGCTAGAAAGCCGGTGACGTCGACCGCCGAACGTCGCCCGAACAAGGAGAGGCACCAACTTCGGCGGAAGTCGTGACACACACAGAGATGAAACATGCTTACTTTTTTATCCTAATGTATAATATGCATGGTTTTGGTTTCTACACTGCCTTCAGGAAGTATTCATACCCCTTGACTTATTCCACATTTTGTTGTGTTACAACCTGAATTCAAAGTTGTTTCAAAAAATACCTTTTCTCATCTATCTACACACAATACCCCATAATGATAAAGTTAAAAGATGTTTTTAGACATTTTTGCAAATGTATTTAAAATGGAATACAGAAATGTCACATTTACAGTACATAAGTATTACTGTATACTCCTGAGTCAATACTTTGTAGAAGTAGCTTTGGCAGCGATTACAGCGGTGAGTCTTTCTGGGTAAGTCTCTTATTAAAGCTTTCCACACCTAGATTGTGCAACATTTGCCCGTAATTCTTTAAAAAATTGTTCAAGCTCTGTCAAATTGTTTGTTGATCATTGCTAGACAACCATTTTCAGGTCTTGCCCAAGATTTTCAAGTAGATTTAAGTCAAAACTGTAACTCGGCCACTCAGGAACATTTACTGTTTTCAAGGGTAAACAACTGCAGTATGGCCTTGCATTTTAGGTTATTGTCCTCCTGAAATGTGAATTAATCTCCCAGTGTCTAGTTGAAAGCAGACTGAACCAGGTTTTCCTCTGCTTTACCTCCATTCCATTTATTTTTTATCATGAAAAACTCCCCAGTCCTTTACGATTACAGGTATACCCATAACATGATTTAGCCAGAACAGCTGGTGCTCTCATGCATGCTTCCGTGTTGCTTGCCTCGAAGCACGCATAGATGTCATTTAGCTCATCTGGTAGGCTTGTGTCACTGGGCAGCTCGCAGCTGGGCTTCCCTTTCGTAATGAGTAACAGTTTGCAAGACCTGCCACATCCAACGAGCGTCGGAGCCAATGTAATAGGATTAAATTTGTGTCCTGTATTGATGCTTTGCCTGTTTTATGGGTCGTCGGAGAGCATAGTGGGATTTCTTATAAGCGTCTGGGTTAGAGTCACGCTCCTTGAAAGCAGCAGCTCTACCCTTTAACTCAGTGCGGATGTTGCCTGTAATCCATGGTTTCTGGTTGGGGTATGTACGTACGGTCAAAGTGGGGACGATGTCATCGATGCACTTACTGATGAAGCCGGTGACAGATGTGGTATACAGTACCAGTCAAAAGTTTGGACACACCTACTCATTCAAGGTTTTTCTTTATTTTTACTATTTTCTACATTGTAGAATAATAGGGAAGACATCAACACTATGAAATAACACATGGAATCATGTAGTAACCAAAAAAGTGTTAAACAAACCAAAGTATATTTTTATTTGAGATTCTTCAAAGTACCCACACTTTGCCGAGAAGACAGCTTTACACAGGTAAAAAAATAGCCATAATCCCAACTCATGACGTTACTACCCAGCTAACCAACCAGGTTCAATGTTAGCTAGCTAACATTAGGCTGTAACTAGCAAAGCAAATGGCTCTGAGATATGAATAATATTACTAGACAGATCATAAACGTAACGTTAGCTAGCTGACCTAAAAACAGCAGTCAACATCCCAAGCTAACTGGCTAACGTTGGCTATCTAGTGTCATGACATTCCCTCCTGGGTGAAGTTCCCACCAGAGAGGAAGGGGGGAAATTGTATCTCGTCAAACACCATTTTTTTCAAAAGTTTACTTAGGGCTGGTAACAGGCTGATTGGTTGGCTATTTGAGCCAGTAAAGGGGCTTTACTATTCTTGGGTAGTGGAATTACTCTTGCTTCTCTAAAGGCCTGAGGGCACACACTTTCTAGTATGCTTACAGTACATTGAAGATATGGCAAATAGGAGTGGCAATATCATCCGCTATTATCCTCATTCATTTTCTATTCAAGTTGCCAGACCCCGGTGGCTTGTAATTGTTGATAGACAACAATCATGTTTTCACTTCTTCCACACTCACTTTACGGAATTCAAAATTAAAATGCTTGTCTATCGTAATTTGATCAGTTATACTTGGATGTGTAGTCTCAGCGTTCGTTGCCTAAGTTTGTCGTGTCATGCCCTTGCCCACCTGGACAAAAGGAACACATACAGTGCATTCGGAAAGTTTTCAGACCCCATGACTATTTCCCACATTTTGTGACATTACAGCCTTATTCTAAAATGGATTACATTGTTAGTTTTTTTCTCATCAATCTACACATAATACCCCATTGCCACTCTGGCATTGTCTTGGCTGTGTGCTTAGGGTTGTTGTCCTGTTGGAAGGTGAACCTTCGCTCCCAGTCTAAGGTCCTGAGGGCTCTGGAGAAAGTTTTCATCAAGGATCTCTGTGTACTTTGCACCGTTCATCTTTCCCTTGATCCTGACTGGTCTCCCAGTCCCCGCCACTGAAAAACATCCCCACAACATGATGCTGCCACCACCATGCTTCACCATAGGGATGGTGCCAGGTTTCCCGCCAGACATGACACTTGTCTTTCGGGCCAAAGTGTTCAATTTCATCAGACCAGAGAATCTGGTTTCTCATGGTCTGAGAGTCCTTTAGGTGCCTTTTGGCAAACTCCAAGCGGGCTGGCATGTGCCTTTTACTGAGGAGTGGCTTCCGTCTGGACACTCTACCATAAAGGCCTGATTGGTGGAGTGCTGCAGAGATGGTTGTCTTCTGGAAGGTTTTCCCATCTCCACAGAGGATCTCTGGAGATCTGTCAGAGTGACCATTCAGTTCTTGGTCATCTCCCTGACCAAGGCTCCTCTCCCCCCATTGCTTTGTTTGGCCAGGCGGCCAGCTCTAGGAAGAGTCTTGGTGGTTCCAAACTTATTCCATTTAAGGATTATGGAGGCCACTGTGTTCTTGGAGACCTTCAATGATGCAGACATTTTTTGGTACCCTTCCCCAGATCTGTGCCTCGACACAATCCTGTCTCTGAGCTCTACGGACAATTCCTTTGACCTTATGGTTTGGTTTTTGCGCTGACAAGCACTGTCAACTGTGGGACCTTATATAGATAGGTGTGTGCTTTTCCAAATAATGTCTAATCAATTGAATTCACCACAGGTGGACTCCAAGTTGTAGAAACATCTCAAAGATAATCATTGGAAACAAGATGCACCTGAGGTCCCATAATAATAGATTTGCAAAAAATTCTAATAACCTGTTTTTGCTTTGTCATTATGGGCTATTGTCTGTAGATTGATGAGGGGGAAAAATTATTGAATCAATTTTAATCCCACATGAACTATGTTAGACTCAATTTCCTAATGCTGGTTTAAAATGTTTGGGAGCAGCTTTTTGATGTCCTGTGCTCGAGCGTCTGGATAGCACAGAGTTTTTGCTCCAGGGACTGAGACATTTCTCACCATTGAACTGCCCAATACAACGGCCAGAGAAGGGAATGGAGAAATCCGCTCATTCCTACCCCTCATACAATTTGTTGAACCTTTCATGGGCCCACGAGAAGCAGGATAGCATCAGATCCAGAGAGAGGGAAAGGAGACAAACTTGAAGCCGCTGCTGGAGTCAGCATAGTTGTAGTCAGCACCGCYATCGCTGACACAGGCAATCCAAGTTATGAAGGCRCAGATATATCAGGCACCAGTGCAGCGAAGCTATTGGTTTGTCAATCTGCTCTGAACCTCTCGCAGTCACTCCTGTCCGCTTAGCTTACCCTGGAATGACTTAGCAGCATGCCGCTTCCTTCGGTTTCCACGAATTGTGACATGGGACCAGCGCTGATTGGAACAATCTTCTTGCTGTTTTCCGTCTACTTCACTACAGGATGGAGGAGGAGAAGCAGATGGAGACGACTTCCTTGGCAGGCAAGTTACAGGTAGCACAGGCCACTCGGATAGGGATATTTGACAAGGCGAGGAAGTATCGATCAGGCCCGAGCGGCGTTCAGCCATAKGAGAGTTCCAATTTGCTTTTTCCTTATAAATTTGCGCAGAATTGAGATTTGCTTGCTAAGCATAGCCATCTCATTCCCGCATTGGAACTCCGGATTGTAGATATTGTCCCAGACATGAGCATAATAAACACAGCTTCTACAGCGCTGGAAACGTTAGTTAGCTGTTCCAGGCAAAGCAGGCTCCATTGCCACCTCGCTAGCCAGCTGGCTAGTTGGTAGCAGGTGTTGACACAAACACTTATGAACAAAATAAAAATACAACGAAGTAAAACAAAGTAAAACTTTGGAAACAATAGGCCGAAGCAATAGATCGAGGCGGAGCGGCTGTGTGGCTTTTTCTTCACAAACATGATATTTTATATAGCTTAGGTGATGCAAAACCATGAGTGGACATTCCCCTTTTCTCTATTTCTTGGACCGTGTTTTCTTCTCCCTTTGTCTCATAACACTATTTTGTGTTATTATTTTGGATGTGTGTAAAACCTCTCTTCTCAAATGGGATCAGAGCCCTGACAGACTGTTGACTTTGAGGAGAGAGAGAAGAGAAGTCGTTAAAAGGATATAGGAGCTGTCTGACTCCTCCTTTGAACAGGGCCAACAATACGGCCAGCAACACGGCCAACTCTACAGGATAAACATCATGGAGACACTGGGTCAGTGGGTGGCCCAGCCGCAGTCCCATCCTGCCTGAACTGTGTGTGTGTGTGTGTCTGTGTGTGTGTGTGTGTGTGAGAGAGAGAGATAATGTGTCTGTGTGTGTGTGTGTGAGTGAGAGCGAGAGAGAGAGTATGTGTGTGTGTTTGCTTTTCTGTGGGCGTGCGTGCATTAGTTTGTGTGTGGCCTGTTTTCAGCAGTCAGAGGTATGTGGAATTTCCATCGGTGCTACGGCCTTTCTTGAACGCTGAACTGTCCCCTTGGTTGGAAAGCTACCCAGTTTTTGAAGACTGGGGTTGCATCCCAAATGGCTATTCCCTATATATTGCACTACTTTTGACCATAGTCAAAAGTAGGGCGGCAGGTAGCCTAGTGGTTAGAGTGTTGGACTAGTAACCGAAAGGTTGCAAGATTGATCCCCGAGCTGGTAAAATACCTTTTTTCAAGGTAAAAAATCTGATGTTCTGCCCCTGTTAACCCAATGTACCTAGGCTGTCTATGAAAATAAGAATTTGTTCTTAACTGACTTGCCTAGTAAAATAAAATAAAAATTGTCCATAGAGTGCATGTGCATGCAGCCAGGTCACCCAAGATCTAAGGTGATATTCAACAATAGTCCAGGACATTGGGAGACAGCTTCAAAATTGGCCAATAGGGGCAATGGTGAGTGCTATTCCCATCAAGTAGGCTTGTGCCTTGTTGTGGAGGATTGTGTGTTCAATCCCAGTGATTGGAACTCTTTTTGTTGTAACCTTAACCCTTACCTTAACTATTYGGAATTAATGCCTAYACTTAACTRKAGAAATGTGATGTTTATCCCCCCTGGGACAAACGTTGAATACTGAAGTCAAACCGTGTCAAACTGTGAGATCTTCTTGTGTGTATGTGTATGTGTGTCAGCATGACCAGGCTTTGTGCCACCACAAACACCCTTCTCCCCGCTGTTTACCTAACCACAGGAGGAGGCACACACACACACACAAACACACTAACACACACTAACATCCAATCCCATCATGTTCCCTTCCAGACATGAAAGGAAATGAGAATTCCTCCTAAGGAGAAAATAAAATAATATKAACTTGGAATCTTTCGGAAAGCAAATAAACATATCCAACAGTCTCCAAGTCTCACAGCACCCAGGACATCCTTGTCTATCATTGTCTATACATCTCATACTTGGATGAGTTTGATGTTTGTTTGGTCATAAGATGTGCCAAGCACCGGTGTCTATTCAACCACAAGGATGGGTGATGTGGTTCCTGTATCAGCTAAGCAGGTTTGGCCCTGGTTGAATACATGGGGCAAAAAAGTATTTAGTCAGCCACCAATTGCGAAGTTTCTCCACTTAAAAGATGAGAGAGGCCTGTAATTAAAATCCAAAAAATCACATTGTAGGATTTTTAATATTATTTGCAATTATGGTGGAAAATAAGTATTTGGTCACCTACAAACAAGCAAGATTTCTGGCTCTCACAGACCTGTAACTTCTTCTTTAAGAGGCTCCTCTGTCCTCCACTCGTTACCTGTATTAATGCACCTGTTGAACTTGTTATCAGTATTAAAAAGACACCTGTCCACAACCTCAAACAGTTCACACCTCAAACTCCACTATGGCCAAGACCAAAGAGCTGTCAAAGGACACCAGAAACAAAAATTGTAGACCTGCACCAGGCTGGGAAGACTGAATCTGCAATAGGTAAGCAGCTTGGTTTGAAGAAAAATCAACTGTGGAGCAATTATTAGGAAATGGAAGACATACAAGACCATTGATATCTCCCTTGATCTGGGGCTCCACGCAAGATCTCATCCCGTGGGGTTAAATATCACAAGAACGGTGAGCAAAAATCCCAGAACCACACGGGGGACCTAGTGAATGACCTGCAGAGACTGACCAAAGTAACAAAGCCTACCATCAGTAACACACTACGCTGCCAGGGACTCAAATCCTGCAGTGCCAGACGTGTCCCCTGCTTAAGCAGTACATGTCCAGGCCCGTCTGAAGTTTGCTAGAGAGCATTTGGATGATCCAGAAGAAGATTGGGAGAATGTGCAATATGGTCAGATGAAACCAAAATAGAACTTTTTGGTAAAAACTCAACTCGTCGTGTTTGGAGGAACAAGATGCTGAGTTGCATCCAAAGAACACCATACCTACTGTGAAGCATGGGTGGAAAACATCATGCTTTGGGGCTGTTTTTTCTGCAAAGGACCAGGACGACTGATACCGTGTGAATGGAAAAGAATGAATGTGCCATGTATCGGAGATTTTGAGTAAAACCTCTTTACATCAGCAAGGGCATTGAAGATGAAACATGGCTGGGTCTT
This sequence comes from Salvelinus sp. IW2-2015, assembly GCF_002910315.2. Taxonomy (NCBI): domain Eukaryota; kingdom Metazoa; phylum Chordata; class Actinopteri; order Salmoniformes; family Salmonidae; genus Salvelinus; species Salvelinus sp. IW2-2015. The sequence continues at coordinate 51,005,870 of NC_036858.1, forward strand.
TCAGCATGACAATGATCCCAAAACACACCACCCGGGCCAACGAAGGAGTGGCTTCGTAAGAAGCATTTCAAGTCCTGGAGTGGCCAGACCAGTCTCCAAATCTCAACCCCATAGAAAATCTTTGGAGGGGAGTTGAAAGTCCGTGTTGCCCAGCAACAGCCCACAACATCACTGCTCTAGAGGAAATCTGCATGGAGGAATGGGCCAAAATACCAGCAACAGTGTGTGAAAACCTTGTGAAGACTTACAGAAAACGTTTGACCTCTGTCATTGCCAACAAAGGGTATATAACAAAGTATTGAGTAAACTTTTGTTATTGATCCAAATACTTATTTCCACCATAATTTGCAAATAAATTCATAAAAAATCCTACAATGTGATTTTCTGGATTTTTTTTCCTCATTTTGTCTGTCATAGTTGAAGTGTACTATGATAAAATTACAGGCCTCTCTCATCTTTTTATAAGTGGGAGAACTTGCCACAATTTGGTGGCTGACTAAATTACTTTTTGCCCCACTGCTATATACAATTGAAGTCGGAAGTTTACATACACCTTAGCCAAATACATTTAAACTCGTTTTTCACAATTCCTGACATTTAATCCTGGTAAAAAAAAACAGTTTTAGGGCAGTTAGGATCACCACTTTATTTTAAGAATGTGAAATGTATAATATATATACAGTGGGGAGAACAAGTATTTGATACACTGCCGATTTTGCAGGTTTTCCTACTTACAAACATGTAGAGGTCTGTAATTTTTATCATAGGTACACTTCAACGTGAGAGAAATCCAGAAAATCAATATTAGCTTTGTTTGCAATATCTTTGTTTGCAATTACAGAGATCATACGTTTCCGGAAGTCGGTTAGGACATCTACTTTGTGCATGACACAAGTCATTTTTGAAGTACCACGTTCATATGTACAAACAATAGTACGCAAGTATAAACACCATGGACCACGCAGCCGTCATACCGCTCAGGAAGGAGACGCGTTCTGTCTCCTAGAGATGAACGTACTTTGGTGCGAAAAGTGCAAATCAATCCCAGAACAACAGCAAAGGACCTTGTGAAGATGCTGGAGGAAACAGGTACAAAATATCTATATCCACAGTAAAACGAGTCCTATATCGACATAACCTGAAAGCCGCTCGGCAAGGAAGAAGCCACTGCTCCAAAACTGCCATAAAAAGCCAGACTACAGTTTGCAACTGCACATGGGGACAAAGATTGTACTTTTTGGTGAAATGTCCTCTGGTCTGATGAAACCAAAATAGAACTGTTTGTCCATAATGACCATCATTATGTTTGGAGAAAAAGGAGAGGCTTGCAAGCCGAAGAATACCATCTCAACCGTGAAGCACGGGGTGGCAGCATCATGTTGTGGGGTGCTTTGCTGCAGGAGGGACTGGTGCACTTCACAACATAGATGGCATCATGAGAGGGGAAAATGATGTGGATATATTGAAGCAACATCTCAAGACATCAGTCAGGAAGTTAAAGCTTGGTTGCAAATGGTTCTTCCAAATGGACAATACCCCAAGCATACTTCCAAAGTTGTGGCAAAAATGGCTTAAGGAGAACAAATTCAAGGTATTGGAGTGGCCATCACAAAGCCCTGACCTCAATCCCATAGAAAATTTGTGGGCAGAACTGAGAAAATATAGTGGCGAGCAAGGAGGCCTACATCCCTGACTCAGTTACACCAGCTCTGTCAGAAGGAATGGGCCAAAATTCACCCAACTTATTGTGGGAAGCTTGTGGAAGGCTACTCGAAATGTTGACCCAAGTTAAACAATTTAAAGGCAATGCTACCAAATACTAATGAGTGTATGTAATCTTCTGACCCACTGGGAATGTGATGAAAGAAAATAAAAGCTGAAATAAATCATTCTCTTCTACTATTATTCTGGCATTTCACATTCTTAAGAAAAAAAGTGTGATCCTATCTGACCTAAGACAGGTTTTACTAGGATTAAATGTCAGGAATTGTGAAAAATGTTGTAAATGTATTTGGCTAAGGTGTATGTAAACTTCCAACTTCAACTGTATGTATGTGTTTGTGAAGTTTTCACGTTTTATTTGGCACAGTCACAAATACCTAACTTACAAGCCCTACCCAACAGTTCAGCATTCAATATCAAAACAGTATATCTGATTAAAAACATTTTTACACGAGACATAAGAAATAAGAGAGGTAGCTATATAGAGGGTAAGTACCAAATACAATGTGCAGTGATACTGGAGTATTGAGGTAGATATGTACATGTAGGCAAGCATTGGGAGTAAGTCACTGGTAGCAGGATAAATAATAATAATAATGATAGTAAACAGTATGGAAGCAGCACACGTGGTGGGTGGTGGTGGGTGTGTGCGTGGTGGTGAGTGTGTTTATTTAAGTGTAAGTATATGGGTTTTCAAATCAAATTCAATTTAACAAAGTGCTTATACAGAAACCCAGGCTAAAACCCCCCAAAAGCAAGCAATGCAGATGTAGAAGCACGGTGGCTAGGAAAAAGTCCCTAGAAAATCAGGAGCCTATGAAGGTGAGGTAGACAGAGAGAGAGTCAAAAAACAGCAGGTCTGGGACAAGGTAGCACGTCCAGTGAACAGGTCAGGGTTCCATAGCTGCAGGCAGAACAGTTGAAACCAGCAGCACAACCAGGTGGACTGTGGACAGCCAGGAGTCATCAGGATAGATAGTCCTGAGGCATGGTCCTGGGGCTCCGGGAGGTCCTCCGGGAGGGAATGAAGAGAGGGAGAGAGAGAGAGAATTAGAGGGAGCAAACTTAAATTCACAAGATAAGTCAGGAGAATTACACCAGATATAACAGACCCTAGCCCCTCAGCACATGGAATAATGCAGCATAGATACTGGAGGCTGAGGAGGGGGGTTCGGGGGACACTGTGGTCCCGTCTGACGATACCCCCAAACAAGGCCGACCAGGCAGGATATAACCCCACCCACTTTGCCAATGCACAGCCCCCACACCACTAGAGGAATTTTAATAGACCACCAACTTACTACYCAGAGACAAGGCTGAGCATAGCCCACAAAGATCTTCTCCACCGCACGAGCACGAGGGGGCGCAAAACTGGACAGGATGATCACATCAGKGACTCAACCAACTCAAGTGATGCACCCCTCCTAGGGACGGCATGGAAGAGCACTAGTAAGCCAGTGACTCAGCCCCCGTAACAGCGTCAGAGGCAGAGAATCCCAGTGGATAGAGGGGAGCAGGGCAGGCAGTGACAGCAAGGGCGGTTCGTCGCTCCAGAGCCTTGCCGTTCACCTTTGCATCCCTGGGCCAGAATACACTCAATCATATGACCTACTGAAGAGATGAGTCTTCAATAAAGACTTAAAGATCAAGATGGAGTCTGCGTCTCTCACATAGATAGGCAGCCGATTCCATAAAAATGAAGCTCTATAGGAGAAAGCCCTGCCTCCAGCTGTTCGCTTAGAAATTCTATGGACAAGAAGGAGGCCTATGTCTTGTGAACGTAGCGTATGTTTAGGCATGTACGGCAGGACCAAATCAGAGCAATAGGTAGGAGCAAGTCCATGTAATTCTTTGTAGGTTAGCAGTRAAACATTGAAATCCACCCTAGCATTAACAGGAAGCCRGTGTGGAGAAGCTAGCACTGGAGTAATATGATCACATTTTCGGGTTCTAATCAAGATTCTAGCAGCCGTGTTTAGCACTAACTGAAGTTTATTTAGTGCTTTGTCCGGGTAGCCGGAAGGTAGAGCATTGCAGTAGTCTAATCTAGAAGTAACAAAAGCAAGGATTAGCAAATATATATATACTTAGTATATATATACACGGTCTTGTCCCATCGTTGCAWCTCCCGTACGGACTCGGGAGAGGCGAAGGTCAAGAGCCATGCGTCCTCTGAAACACGGCCCTGCCAAGCCACACTGCTTCTTTACATACTGCTCGCTTATCGCAGAACCCAGCCGCACCAATGTATCAGCGGAAACACTGTACAACTGGCGACACAAGTCAGCATGCATGTGCCCGGCCCGCCACAAGGAGTCACTAGAGCGCAATGGGACAAGGAAATCCCGGCCACCCAAACCCTCCCCTAACTCAGACGACACCCTCATGAGTCTACCGGTCGCGGCCCAGGATCAAACCCGGGTCTGTAATGATGCCTCAGTGCCTTAGACCTCTGCGCCACTCGGAGGCAGGATTAGCTTTTCTGCCAAATTTTTGGACAAACATTTTCTGATTTTTGCAATGTTATGAAGATGGAAAAAAAGCTGCCCTTGAAATATTCTTGATATGTTTGTCAAAAGAGTGATCAGGGTCTAGAGTAACACCGAGGTYCTTCACAGTTTTATTTAAGACGACTTTAAACCCATTAAACTGATATCTWTCTGACAGATAAGATCYAAACCAGGCAAGAACTTGTCCGTGTAGACCAATTAGGGTTTCCGATATCTCCAAAAGAATGTGGTGTTCGATTGTGTCAAAAGCGACTCTAAGGTCTAGGACCACGAGGACAGATGCAGAGCCTTGGTCTGACGCCATTTAAAGAAATTTACCACCTTCACGAGTGCAGTCTCAGTACTACTATGGGGTCTAAAACCAGATTGAAGCGTTTCATATACATTATTTGTCTTCAGGAAGGCAGTGAGTTGCTGGCCAACATCTTTTTCAAACCTTTTTATGAGGAATGGGAGATTTTACATTTTCTGGGTCAAGGTTTGGCTTTTTCAAGAGAGGCTTTAGTACTGCCACCTTTATTACACATTCAGAGGATAGGGAGCCATTTAACTATGTTCAACATAGGAGCAGCAAGCACAGGAAGTARTTATTTCAGTAGTTTGGTTGGAACAGTGTCCAGTATGCAGCTGGAAGGACAATTTTTGTGAATGTGTCAAGAGATACATGTAACGATCGTCTTGATGAGAATGAGCGGACCAAGGCGCAGCGGGTGATGAATACATAATGAAAATGTATTAACAGAACAACGAAACACGAAAACTCTTTAACAACTACAAAACAAATAAACGACGTAGACTGACCTAAAACATGAGAACTTACAAATACACGAAGAACACACGAACAGGTACAGACTACAAACAAACGCTACAGTCCCGTGTGGTACGAACATACATACAGACACGGAAGACAATCACCCACAAACAAACAGGGTGAAACAGCCTACCTATATATGATTCTCAATCAGAGGAAATGAATAACACCTGTCCCTGATTGAGAACCATATAAGGCTAACAGATAATGAACCTACACATAGAAACAYTTAACATAGAATGCCCACCCCAACTCACGCCCTGACCAACTAAACACATACAAAAACAAGGAAAACAGGTCAGGAACGTGACAATACAGGATTAAAAAACTTGAGTATCTCCATTGATCCTAGGTCCTGGCAGTTCTGTGCAGACACAGGACAACTGAGCTTTGGAAAAAATACTCAGATTCAAAGAGGGGTCCATAATTCACTTTCTAATGATCATGATTCATCACTGCTGAAGTAAAAGCCATCCTCTCTTGGGAAATGCTGCTTTTTAGTTAGTTAAACATTTTGGATTGTTCTTATTCTCCTCAAAAGGCTGATCCAGCAGCAGTGAGTGCTCTTCGATATTGCACAGTACTGTCTTATCAAGCTGTCAGAAGACTTCCAGTTTGGTGGATCGCCATTTCCGTTCCAATTTTCTGGAAGCTTGCTTCAGGGCTCGTGTATTTTCTGCATACTAGGGAATTAATTTCTTGTGAATTTTTGTTTTTGTTTTTAGGGGATCGAATGCATCTAGAGTATTACGCAAGGTTAAATTTAGATCCTCACTCAGTTAGGTGGTTAACCGATTTTTGTACTCTGACTTCCTTGGGTAGGTGGGCATCTAGGAATGTTTTGATTGTCCGAGAATTTATAGAACGGCTTTTGATAATCCTTGGTTGGGGTCTGAGCAGRTTATTTGTTGCGAATGCAAAAGTAACAAGATGATGGTCCGATAGTCCATGTTTCTGGTGTCCTTTGACAGCTCTTTGGTCTTGGCCATAGTGGAGTTTGGAGTGTGACTGTTTGAGGTTGTGGACAGGTGTCTTTTATACTGATAACAAGTTCAACAGGTGCCATTAATACCAGGTACCGAGTGGAGGACAGAGGAGCCTCTTAAAAGAAGAAGTTACAGGTCTGTGAGAGCCAGAAATCTTGCTTGTTTGTAGGTGACGCAAATACTTATTTTCCACCATAATTTGCAACAAAATTCATAAAAATCCTACAATAGTGATTTTTGGATTTCTTTTCCTCATTTTGTCTGTCATAGTTGAAGTGTACCTATGATGAAAATTAACAGGCCTCTCTCATCTTTTTAAGTGGGTAGAACTTGCACAATTGGTGGCTGACTAAATACTTTTTTTGCCCCACTGTAAGTGGGACAGGATTGAAGAGGTATTAATAATAAACTCAACTGTTATTTCCCTGGCCTAGAGTCAGTTTGAAGACATCTCGCCAGAGAGGAAGCAATAGGGAAGAAGAAAAAGCACTTGTCACGATCGTGTACTGGAAAGAATGAGGAGCCAAGGCGCAGCGGGATATGAATACATCTTCTCTTTTTATTTAAACGATGAAGATGGACACGACACGAAAACGCTTTAACAAACTATAGCAAAAAACAACTAACGAACCGTGGAAGCTAAATAACGTTGTGCACATACACACACGGCCTACAAACGTTCCACAATAGACCAATACCCACAAAATACAGTGATGCCCATGGCTACCTAAAATATGGCTCCCAATCAGAGAAAATGAACAACATCTGTCTCTGATTGAGAACCAATCAGGCAACCAATAGACATACCTAGACACAACACTCAACATAGAGCTATACTAAACACCTACACGTGAACACAACCCCATCTACTCTATGAAACCACTCAATCACACAAACCACACTATAACCATACAAAACACATACTAACCCATTGTCACACCCTGACGTAACTAAAAATACTAAATGAAAAACAAAGATAACTAAGCCAGGGTGTGACAGCACTGTAACCTGCTTAGCCTTTTAAAGGATTTTCGAAAGACGCAATATTTGGTCCAGAGAGGGAGACATCAAAGCAAGCAGTAAACTTTTCTACTTCCTCTGCAATTTTCATTGTAGATAATTGATTCAGGGTTGGGGTAAATTCTATTCAATTTAGTGAATTTGAGAGATGAATGGAACTTTTTTATTAAATGTTTTGTGGTAGTCACATGTTAAACTTTTCCACCCTATGGCAGGTAGGCCAAATAGATTTGCATAAGTTTGTAGTCCGAGCAGATGTTTGGGTCAGGACAATAATTATAATAATTTGAATACTGCAAATTGTGTTGTGTGTGTGGGGGGGGGGGGGGGGGGGGGGGGGGGGGGGGTGCGCGTGCGTATGAAAGTGAATTTATCCAACGGACGCATATAACAGTGCCTTCAGAAACTATTCGACCCCTTGACATTTTCTCAATTTTGTTACTTTACAGTTTTATTCTAAATGGATTAAATAAATAAAATCCTGAGCAATACCCATAATGACAAAGCATTTTTTTTTTTATAATAAATAAAATAAAAATTATTTACATAAGTATTCAACCCTTTGCTATGAGACTCGAAATTGAGCTCAGGTGCATCTTGTTTCCATTGATCATCCTTGAGAGGTTTATACAACTTGGAGTCACCTCTGATAAAATAAATATTGGAGCATGATTGGAAAAGGCACACACCTGTCTATAAAGTTCCACAGTTGCCAGTGCATGTCAGAGCAAAAACCATGCCATGAGGTCGAAGAGAATTGTCCGTAGAGCTCCTAGACAGGATTGTGTTGAGGCACAGATCTGGGAAGGGTACCAACAAAATTGCGGCAAGCATTGAAGGTCCCCAAGAACGCAGTGGCTTCCATCATTCTAAATGGAAGAAGTTTGAAACCACCAAGACTTCGGCCAAACAGAATTGGGGGAGAAGGGCCTTGGTCCAGAGAGGTGACTGACAGAGCTCTAGAGTTCCTCTGTGGAGATGGGGGAACCTTCCAGAAGGACAACCATCTTTGCAGCACTCCACCAATCAGGCCTTTATGGTAGAGTGTCCAGACGGAAGCCACTCCTCAGTAAAAGGCACACGACAGCCTGCTTGGAGTTTGCCAAAAGGCACCTAAAGACTCTCAGACCATGATGATGAAACYAAGATTTAACTCTTTGGCCTGAATGCCAAACGTTACATCTGGAGGAAACCTAAGACCATCCCTACGATGAAGCATGGTGGTGGCAGCATCGTGCTGTGGGGAATGTTTTTCAGTGGCAGGGACTGGGAGACTTGTCAGGAGGTGAAGATGAACAGAGCAAAGTACAGAGAGATCTTTGATGAAAACCTGCTCCAGAGCACTCAGGACCTCAGACTGTGGCAAAGGATCAATCTTCCAACAGGACAATGACCCTAAGCACACAGCCAAGACAACACAGGAGATGCTTCGGGACAAGTCTCTGAATGTTCTTGATTGGCCCAGCCAGAGCCCGGACTTGAAACCGATCGGACATCTCTGAAGAAACCTGAAAATAGCTGTGCAGTAACACWTCCCATGCAACCTGGCAGAGCTTGAGAGGATCTGCAGAGAAGAATGGAAGAAACTCCCCAGATACAGGTGTGCCAAACTTGTAATGTAATACACAAGCAGGCTTGAGGCTATAATCGCTGCCAAAGGTGCTTCAAGAAAGTACTGAGTAAAGCGTCTGAATACTTATGTAAATGTGATATTTCTTTCCAAAGGCACTGTATACACACATCTGCCTTTCATCTCCCATAATGACGTATGGATGAGCTCCATCCAAAGCAGATGTCCCTCTTACAGCCCAGTGTACCAGTCGAGAGAGGGGGGGGGGGGGGGGGAAGGGAAATATGAAATCATAGATTACACAATATCTAAGAAACCAATTGCAGAATTGTTAAATTTACAATGAGAAATTGGCCACAAGATAAGATAATGTTACTGTCATAAATAAATTAAACATACACATATTGCTGTCTTCTCATAATAATTGTCAAAGTTACTGTACATGTAAAGCAATATAAAAGATGAGTCCCAGAATATCTCAGTATTCCTATGAAATGCCCAGAAACTGAAGTTTCCCTAAACGTTTTCTCCCATCTGTCTATAAGCCAGAAGATGATGCCCATTGATATTTTTCTGTGCTGGCTCWTCTCTTTGTTTTTGTCCCAATTGGCAACCTATTCCCTATGTCCACTACTTTTGACTAGGGCCCATGGAGTTCTGGTAAAAAGTATTGCACTAAATACGGAAATGGGAGGCCATTTGGGATCTTGCTATGGAGTTCTGATGATTCAGTTGATTGGCGTATTATGGACCTTGTAATACCAGAGTTGTGGGTTTAATTCAGAGCGCCACATATAGCCTATTGAATATACATTGTGTTTAATGTAAACTGTAGGTCGTGAAAGTGTAGGCTAAATGACCCTATTATATTACTTTTATTTAAAAAAAATTGAATATAAAAGCCCATTCGGCACATTTGTTTCCCAAGCAGAGACCTTACCAAAAATGTAATTTTTGTTGTTGTAATGCAGCACATAAAGGATTGGGAATCTCTCTTGTATAGCCTAAAAGTCTCTACAGTATACACGTGAATAGAACCTCAGTGACACTGAGCTAGTGGAACTCACAACCCAGTATGTACKGTATATATTGTTGCTATCGTTTCAGGTACCTACTGTAACAGCATGCTACTGTGTCTTCTCAACYGACACGAATAAAGACGTTAGTTAGGAACAAGGCAGAATATTTCTCCCAAAATAGATTTCCTTTAAATATATTTATGAATAATCAATGAGCTGAAATCTGGATGAGGTGCACTTTGTGTGGCTCAGAGCTAGCTGCCCAGAAGGGAAATTAAATAGAAATCAGTACAATCAGATAAACTGGTTGTAACTGGTTTTAATGACATCCTTTCAAACAGGTTTGCCTGCTGGGCCGTTACTGTTTCCAATCAAGTCATATTCAGTGGTGATGGGTCGGCCGGCGGCCATATTGAATGTACCCATGACTGGTTGTAAAAGCAGGAAGTATTGCCAGGGTCTGAAGGGCTATTTCACATTTGAGTCAATTTATTTCATTTAACTAAGCTAGAGTTGGATGCTCTCTAGGCAGAGTAAGATTGAGTAATAGCAGTCATCTGTCCACTCATAGAATCGGATTAATAATAGTAGGAGCAATAYTTGATTTCAAATCAAATCAAAATCAAATTCTATTTGTCACATGCACCGAATACAACAGGTGTAGAACTTACAGTGAAATGCTTACTTACAAGCCCTTAACCAACAATGCAGTTTTAAGAAAATACCTAAAAAACAGTAAGAGAAAAGAATAACAAATAATTAAAGAGCAGCAGTAAATAACAATAGAGGCTATATACAGGGGGTACCGGTACAGAATCAATGTCAATGKGTGGGGGCACCGGTGTCGAGGTGATTGTGGTAATATGTACATGTAGGTAGAGTTTTTAAAGTGACTATGCATAGATAATAACAGAGAGTAGCAGCGGTGTTGCGGGGGGGAGGCAATGCAAATAGTCTGGGTAGCCATTTGTTATCTGTTCAGGAGTCTTATGAATTGGCAGTAAAAGCTATTTAGGAGCCTCTTGGACCTAGACTTGGCGTTCCGGTACCGCTTGCCGTGCGGTAGCAGAGAGAACAGTCTATGACTATATGACTAGGGTGGCTGGAGTCTTTGACAATTGTTATGGCCTTCCTCTGACACCGCCTGGTATAGAGGTCCTGGATGGCAGGAAGCTTGGCCGTGGTGATGTACTGGGCCGTACGCACTACCCTCTGTAGTGCCTTGTGCTCGGAGGCCGAGCAGATGCCATACCAGGCAGTGATGCAACCCATCAGAATGGTCTCGATGGTGCAGCTGTAAAGCCTTTTGAGGATCTGAGGACCCATGCCAAATCTTTTCAGTCTCCTGAGGGGGAATAGGTTTTGTTGTGCCCTCTTCACGGATGTCTTGGTGTGCTTGGACCATGTTAGTTTGTTGGTGATGTGGACACCAAGGAACTTGGAGCTCTAAACCTGCTCCACTACAGCCCCTTCGATGAGAATGGGTGCTTGCTCGGTCCTCCTTTTTCTGTAGTCCACAATCATCTCCTTTGTCTTAATCACGTTGAGGGAGAAGTTGTTGTCCTGGCACCACATGCTCAGGTCTCTGACCTCCTCGCTATAGGCTGTCTCATCGTTGTCGGTGATCAGGTCTACCACTGCTGTGTCATCAGCAAACCTAATGATGGTGTTGAAGTCRTGCTTGGCAGTGCAGTCATGAGTGAACAGGGAGTACAGGAGGGGGCTGACACACACCCCTGAGGGGCCCCCTTGTTGAGGATCAGCATGTTGTTGTTACCTACCCTTACCACCTGGGGGCGGCCCGTCAGAAAGTCMAGGATCCAGTTGCAGAGGGAGGTGTTTAGTCCCCGGGTCCTTAGTTTATTGATGAGCTTTGAGGGCATTATGGTGTTGAACGCTGAACTGTAGTCAATGAATAGYATTCTCACAYAGGTGTTCCTTTTGTTCAGGTGTGAAAGGGCAGTGTGCAGTGCAATCGAGATTGCATTATCTGAGGATCTGTTGGAGCGATATGCACATTGGAGTGGGCCTAGGGTTCTGGGATAATGGTGTTGATGTGAGCCATGACCAGCCTTTCAAATCATTTCATGGCTCCAGATGTGAGTGATGCGGGTCGGTAGTCATTTAGGCAGGTTACCTTAGTGTTCTTGGGCACAGGGACTATGGCGGTCTGCTTGAAACATGTTAGTATTACAGACTCAATCAGGGAGAGGTTGAAAATGTCAGTGAAGACACTTGCCAGTTGRTCAGCGCATACTCGGAGTATATGTCCTGGTAAACTGTCCGGCCTTGTGAATGTTGACCTGTTTGAAGGTCTTACTCACATCGGCTGCGGAGAGCATGATCACACAGTTGTCCGGAACAGCTAATGCGCTCATGGATGTTTCAGTGCTACTTGCCTCAAAGCGAGGATATAAGTTATTTAGCTTGTCTGGTAGGCTTGTGTCACTGGGCAGCTCTCGGCTGTGCTTCCTTTGTAGTCTGTAATAGTTTGCAAGCCCTGTCACATCCAATGAGCGTTGGAGCCGGTGTAATACGATTCGATCTTAGTCCTGTATTGACTCTTTTCCTGTTTGATGGTTCGTYGGAGTGCAGAGCGGGATTTCTTATAAGCTTCCGGGTTAGAGCCCTGCTCCTTGAAAGCGGCAGCTCTACCCTTTAACTCAGTGCGAATGTTGCCTGTAATCCATGGCTTCTGGTTGGGGTATGTACGTACATTCMATGTGGGGGKGATGTCCTCGATACCCTTATTGATAAAGCCAGTGACTGATGTGGTGTACTCCTCAATGCCATCGGAAGAATCACAGAATGTATTCCAGTCTGTGCTAGCAAAGCAGTCCTGTAGTTTAGCATCTGCTTCATCTGACCACTTTTTTATAGACAGAATCACTGGTGCATCCTGCTTAATACATTTTTGCTTGTAAGCAGGAATCAGGAGGATAGGATTATTGTCAGATTTGCCAAATGGAGGGCGAGGGAGAGCTTTGTATGCGTCTCTCTGTGTGGAGTAAAGGTAGTCTAGAATTTATTTTCCTCTGGTTGCACATTTAACATGCTGATAGAAATGAGGTTAAACTGATTATAGTTTCCCTGCATTAAAGTCCCCGGCCACYWGGAGCGCCGCCTCTGGATAAGCATTTTCCTGTTTGCTTATGGCAGTATACAGCTCATTGAGAGTGGTTTTAGTGCCAGCATCGGTCTGTGGTGGGATGTAGACAGCTACGGAAAATACAGATGAAAACTTTCTAGGTAGATAGTGTGGTCTACAGCTTATCATGAGATACTCTACCTCAGGTGAGCAAAACCTCGAGACTTCCTTAGATATCGTGCACCAGCTGTTGTTCACATATTTGCATAGGGCCCTGCCCCGTGTCTTACCAGAGGCTGATGTTCTGTMCTGCCGATGGAGTGTATAACCCGCCAGCTGTATGTTCTTAATGTCATCGTTCAGCCACGACTCAGTGAAACATAAGATATTACAGTTTTTATTGTCCAGTTGGTAGGAGATACGTGCTTTCAGCTCGTCCCATTTATTTTCCAGGGATTGAACATTAGCTAGCAGGATGGAAGGCAAGGGCAGATTAGCCCCTCGTTGCCTGATCCTCACAAGTCACACTGATCTTTTCAGATCAAATCAAATCAAAGTTAATTTGTCACGTGCGCCGAATACAACAGGTGTAGATCTTACAATGAAATGCTTACTTACAGGCTCTAACCAATAGTGCAAAAAGGTATTAGGTGAACAATAGGTAGGTAAAGAAATAAAACAACAGTAAAAAGRCAGGCTATATACAGTAGYGAGGCTATAAAAGTAGCGAGGCTACATACAGACACCACTAAATCTCAATTTCCTTCTCCAGCGAATCACGGGGAACTGGGCCTGATCGGGTGTCGGTAGTAGTATATCCCTCCCATCCGACTCATTGAAGAAGAACTCTTTGTCCAGTTTGAGGTGAGCAATTGCAGTTCTGATGTCCAGAAGCTCTTTTTGGTTATAAGAGACGGTAGCAGCAACATTATGTACAAAACAAGTTATGAACAACGCAAAAAAACTAACAAAATAGCATGGTTGGTTAAGAGCCGATAAGACGGCAGCCCTCCCCTTCGGCACCATCGTAATAATATCATCCATTGGTTTCAGTTTATATGATCATGACATGTTGTGACAGCTGATTGAGACTTTCTTCTTGGTTTGTGTTCTGGCAGACCAATCCAAACTCATCACTTGGCATGTCCAGCCCACTCATTATGCCAGCTATGATGTCAGTAAACATTGGCAAAAAAGTGTAATTCAATTGTTGCCAGCTGCAGGGTTTCAGTCAACAACACTCTGGATAACATGAAAACAGCAGTTCTAATAGGGCGAGTAAATGGTCAGAGTTTGGGTGGGGGCTAAAGATGAAGAGGGTGTAAACGATGTTGAATACAGAGTATACAAACAGTGGACACTATTTTCGTGCTTTTAGRGTCTTCACATCGTTTTAAGATTTGAAGAAACGTTGAGTCAAATACAACCTATTTTTAAAATCTCTTATAAAGTTGGTTTTGTAGCATATCTGCAAAGTAGTTGAAACGCTGTCAGTTCCACTTYAAACTTTAGTTCACCGGTTACTTTGTGTGCTAAACGTGAAATGTTTTTTGCAATGGGAAGTAATATTTGTATATTTCGATTGGGAAATGCTTAATGCTTTTGTTTTTGTATTCTTATGATTGGGAACTACTGGCTTATTGTGTTTGAGTTGATGGACTGCTTATCCTTTAACATCATGCTGTGTGTGACTGYTGTCTTTCCATCGGCCCTATGCAGTGGTGTAGTGGTGCCTGGAGAAGTGGCTATACTCAAAGGAAAGTCACCCTGTGTGAAAAATCCTATTTTTTCCTACATTTTCTAGGAGTTTTCCTATAGATTTTTCTGATTTTCACATTCAAAATAAAAAAAATTATACTTAAACTCCACAACAATGTTTAAACCACATCAACCGATGTCATTCTCCTGAGAGCTGCTCCATGCCAAAAACAGATGATATTCCGCTGAAACTAGGTTATGTGTGCGGCTCGCATGTGAATATATTTCACGTGCTTTGCGATTGTGTCCTGTAGACTATTTTGTGCATGATTTCTCTATTGTAGTCTACTACATCATTGATAAGTCGTATACCTCCACTACACTACTTTGATACGCATCAGGAGGGATTAAGAAGTGACTATAAGCAATAAACGCTGAAAAAAGGGGGTATACGTTTTATACCTGCGTATACACTCCACTACATCACTGGCCCTTTATGTTTTACAGAAAGTGCACTCTCCTACATGAGTGCACTGGGATTACGGTTGTTGTCCTTTTAGAATCACGAACCTGTCTCACACTAAAGGCCTTTAGGTTCGCCACTGCACAAACATGTCTATAATAGATAAGGCTGTTAAGATATTAATGTTTCAAGAAAGGAGTGTATATATTTGGCCTAGTTTTATGCGCTGACTGAATGGAAGCAGATAATTATTACTTTTTTGCTCTGCTGGCCTCGGGAAGAAATCCTCACTTTCCGAGGCCGAGTCAAGACCAAGTACAAATGTATCTGACACAGAGACAATACCAAGACACTCAATATATGGTCTCGAGACCAGACTCGGCTCGAGTTTACAACACTGCAAAGTAGACCTGCACTAATCCCTAGCCAGCACTTTACTCACAAAGGATCTGGAAGATAACACAGCACCGATCACTGCACATACATTTTATAAGCAGGAGATGACTATAATCGTAGTTGACAGCTACTATTCAAAGACCATATAATCATGTCATTGATGCAGCTTACTGTGAAAGCATAATGCCATGGTGAAGTAGGTGTGAGAAAGATTAAATGAATCATGGTATATTATAGAGCTAAAATAAGCCACTGCACTGTCAAGTCCTGTATCAAAAAGTCTAATCAAATTGTATTTGTCACATGGTTCATAAACAACAGGTGTAGACTAACAGTGAAATGCTTACTTACAGGTATTTTTCCAAGAGTGCAGAGTTAAAGAGAAAGCTAAAGATAACAACATTGAAATAGAAATTGTGACAAGAGGAATAAATACACAGTGAGTAACTAATAACAGTAACAAGTAAAAATAATATGGCTATATACAGGGAGTACCAGTACAGAGCAAGGGTATGAAGTAATTGAGGTACTGTAGCTATGTATGTAGGTAGGGGTAAAGTGACTAGGTAACAGGATAGATAATAGACAGTAGCAGCAGCGTGTGTGTGTGTGTGTGTGTTGTGGTGGTGTGGTGTGTGTGTGGTGTGTGGTGTGTGTGTGTGTGTGTGTGTGTGTGTGTGTGTGTGTGTGTGTGTGTGTGTGTGTGTGTGGTTGTGTGTTGTGTGTTGTGTGTGGGTGTGTGTGTGTGGTGTGTTGTGGTGTGTGGTGTGTGTGTGTGTGTGGTGTGTGTGTGTGTGTGTTGTGTGTGTGTGTGTGTGTGTGTGTGTGTGTGTGTGTGTGTGTGTGTGCCGTCAGTATGCATGGGTTCTTGTGTTACCGTATACGTGTGTGGACGTATGTCGTGTGTGTGTGTTGGGGTGTCAGTATAAGTATGTGTGAGTGTGTGGGTAGAGTTCATTGTGTGTGCATTGCAAGAGAGTTGGTACAAAAAAGTGAAATGCAGGTCATTGGGTTGCCATTTGATTAGCTATGTAGCAGTCTTGTTTAGCAGCCTTATGGCTTGGGGTAGAAGCTGTTTGCTGTTCTGTTGGTTAAAGGTGCTGCATGGTCAATCCGATGTCTGCATTGACCAAGCAGAATTTACGGTGATACGGCCTCTGCGGAAGTCAGGGCATTCATACTTCTTGCGCTTCACGTAGCAGTGCAAAGCTGTTGTAAAGGAAGTTGTCAAGGAAGTGAGTTTGTGTTYATGCAGGACCTCCCRCCCTCTCCTACCGTCAACCAATCATGTCAACGCGGAGCTTTACAGACCCTTCCGCATTGTTAAAAAATTTGAGAGTTGCACGGCGATCCGGTACGGAGCTCAATTTGGCCACTGCGTGACTCCGGAGGTCTCGCAATTGCGTCACACCATCGATACGGCCCCTCCGACCACATTTTTGGATCAAGCATAAACTGGCTCTTACAGACTAGGTGCACTGGTACCGCTTGCCGTGCAGTAGCAGAGTGAACAGTCCATGGCTTGGGTGGCTGGAGTCTGACCATTTTTAGGGTCTTCCTCTGACATCACCTCATATAGAAGTGCTGGATGACAGGGAGCTTGGCCTCAGTGATTTCAATATAAACTATGTATGCCCGAACTCAGAATCAACTAGGCTTCCCAAAAATAATATGGTCAATGATATGGTCCCTCGCCTGCCTTGATTTTAACCACACCCCTTTCAAGTCCCACTTTGTTGCACAGTGTTACCAGGCTCTATGCGCCAGAAATTCAAGCCTGGGGACGAGGTTAGTGGAAGCATAGTGGTGTGAGAAAGGTTAAATGCCTCATGGTGTTTTTTATAAAGGCCACTGTCCTATACTGTGTTGTGCTGTCTTGGACTGTCCTGTCTTGTACTGTTCTGTTCTGTCCTGTTCTGTTCTGTACTGTCATGTACTGTTCTGTGCTGTCTTGTCCTGTTCTGTCCAAGTAGAGAAGATACATCAAACACACACATATACACACACACACACACCCACATCGCAGAGAGATGGAAATGGCTCCAATGGCCTAAGGACAGCCAGGGCCATCTGGTCAGCCATATGAGGGCAGGATGCTCGCTTGGTTATTTGTGTGTCCGTGTGTATGTCTGCATGTTTGTGTGTTTATCATCAAGCCATGTACTCAGATCTCTTTCTCCACAATCATCGACTGGCAGCTTTCCATGATAGGAGCAGGGAGGGTAAACTGGCTTGACATGTGAGGTGTTCTCTGCTGGCTGTATATGTATACACAGGTACCAATGTCTAATCACCCTAGTCCTTGTGTCTTTCTCTTTGCTGCTTTCACCTGTTTTTAGTGTAAATTAAGGAAATGGGATCAGAGACACTTTTGACTCTTGAGACGCATCCCAAGAGTAACTGCAGATTAACTGGCATACAGGGGTCTATCTGAATATACCTTGCATCTCTTCTGTGTTTTCAGATCAGTGTAGATGAAGGAGACTAGACAGACAATGAGAGGAAGCTTCAGTAGAGTATTGAGCCACAGCCATGTCATCAGTCCTGAGCCAGTGCAGTTGAAGGCGAGGAACCTCCAATTAAGTATTGAGCCATAGCCATATTATCAGTCCCGGACTAGTGCAGATGAAGTAAAGGAGTCAAGGRAGAGAAGCTAATATAGAGTAATTGATGTCAGCTCAGGGCCAGTGTGTAGGGTCAACGAGATGCCAAAATCAGCCTGGGTCTACTGTCCCCCTCTAGTGGTCAGTCTGGGAACAACCCAGGTAGAGGAGAGAACAGTCTGGGTGGACAGGAGAGGGAATATGGTACTCAGTGGATGAACATGTAAATAAGAAGTCACCAGCAAGTACTATAGTAGTTCAGATAAGGTTACAGTAAGGGTTCGTATAATGGGTTAAAGTGTTAGGGGGGAAAAGTCATACTACGTGTTGCATAAATAAATACTATGTGTTTACAGTATAGTAATTTAGCAGATGCTCTTATCCAGAGCGACTTACAGTGAGTGCATTCATCTTAAGATAGCTAGGTGGGACAACCACAAATCACAGTCGTAGTAAGTACATTTTTCCTCAAGAAAGAAGTTATTGTTTTTTTGTGTGTGTGGGGGGTTACACTTAGTTCAGATGTTTTAGGGAAGATGGGCAAGGCACCACACTGCATTAGTTTGGTTTAGATATTTGTGAGTAGAATGACTTCATACAGAAATAATAACTTTATGATTGTTTATGTGATGTAATAATTAACTGAATCAGCAATTTAGGAAGCCAGCAAAACCCTATCCTAACAGAAAACACTGGATGAACTTAGGTATGATAGAAACTACTGGATTGTTTTGGCCTGCTTTTAATCATCCCCGGTCGGAAGTTCCAATACCACAATTAATAATTAAACAATTCAATCAAAACATATGTTAAACTATTAAAAGGATACCATTTCCCTATTCTGAAGGAAGGCGTTGAGGAAGGAGAAAGGAATGCACAGTGTGTGTGTGATGGGAACTGCTCTCAGATCTCAAACTGTGTTTGCCATGAAGGTTCACCGTTGTTATTGAATATATCCAAATACAATGTGTCCTCTTTTTATTTAACCAGGCAATTAAGTTAAGAACAAATTCTTATTTACAATGACAGCTTCCCCCGGCCAACGCTGGGCCAATTGTGCACCCCCCTATGGGACTCCCAACCACAGCCGGATATGATGCAGCCTGGATTTGAACCAAGTACTGTAGTGACACCTCTTGCATTGAGATGCAGTGTCTTAGACCACTGTGCCACTGTCAATAACAGCTGGTACACAATGTCTAATATTAAGGAAGTCTCAAGGTATTGGTTTGGGGAGGTAAATAGACGGCTACGAAAAATATAGATGAAAACTCTCTTGGTAGATAGTGTGGTCTACAGCTTATCATAAAGTACTCTACCACAGGCGAACAACGCTGGCACTAAGACCACGCTCAACGAGCTGCTCATCCAGAAGTGGTGCACCTAGTGGCCCGCGGACATTAATGCAGGCAAACTTAAATCCGTTTTACCTCATTTCTACTAGCATGTCACATGTGCAACCAGAGGAAATAAAACTCTAGACCACCTTTACTCCACACACAGAGACGTGTACAAAGCTCTCCTTCGTCCTTCATTTGGCAAATCTGACCATAATTCTATCCTCCTAATTCCTGTTTAAAAACTAAAGCAGGAAGTACCAGTGACTCACTCAATACGGAAGTGATCAGATGACGCGGATGCTATGCTACAGGACTGTTTTGCTAGCACAGACTGGAATATGTTCCGGGATTCATCCAATGGCATTGAGGAGCATACCACCTCAGTCACTGGCTTCATCAATAAGTGCATCGACGACGTCGTTCCCAAAGTGACGGAACGTACTGTACATATCCCAACCAGAAGCCATGGATGACAGGCATCATCYGCACCGAGCTAAAGGCTAGAGCTTCCCCTTTCAAGGAGCTGGACACTAATCTGGACACTTATAAGAAATCCCACAATGCCCTCAGACGAACCACTAAACAGGCAAAGAGTCAATACAGTTCTAAGATTGCATCCTACTACACCGGCTCTGACGCTTGTCGGATGTAGCATGGGTTGCAAACTATTCCAAACTACAAAGGGAAACCCAGCCATGAGCTGCCCAGTGACGCAAGCCTACCAGACGGGCTAAATACCTTTTATGCTCGCTTTGAGGCAAGCAAAACYTAAGCATGTATGAGGGCACTAGCTGTTCCGGAAGACTGTAGCCATGAAGTGCTTTGAAAGGCTGGTCATGGCTCACATCAACACCATCATCCCGGAAACCCTAGTCCCACTCCAATTCGCATACCGCTCCAACAGAACCACAGATGATGCAATCTCAATCACACTCCTCACTGCCCTTTCCCACCTGGACAAAAATAACACCTATGTGAGAATGTTGTTTCTTGACTACAGCTCAGCGTTCAACACCATGGTGCCCACAAAGCTCATCACTAAGCTAAGGACCCTGGGACTAAACACCTCTCTCTGCAACTAGATCCTGGACTTTCTGACGCGCCGTCCCCAGGTGGTGAGGGTTGGCAACAATAAGTCTGCCACGCTGATCCTCAACAAGTGGGCCCCTCAGGGGTGCATGTTTAGTCCCCTCCTGTACTTCCTGTTCACCCACGACTGTGTAGCCAAGAATGACTCCAACACCATCATTAAGTTTGCTGACAACACAACGGTGATACCACTGATCACTGACGACGATGAGACAGCTGATAGGGAGGAGGTTAGAGACCTGGCAGTGTGGTGTCATGACAACAACCTCTCCCTCAATGTGAGCAAGACAAAGGAGATGGTCGTGGACTACAGGAAAGGGAGGGCTGAACACGCCCCCATTAACATCGACGGGGCTGTTGTGGAGCAGGTCAAGAGTTTCTAGTTCCTTGGTGTCCACATCACTAAGGATCTATCATGGTCCAAACACACCAAGAATGCCGTGAAGAGGCCATGACAATTCCTTTTCCCCCTCAGGAGACTGAAAAGATTTGGCATGAATCCCCAGATCCTCATAAATTTCTACAGCTGCACAATCGAGAGCATCCTGACTGGTTGCATAACCGCCTGGTATGGCAACTACTCGGCATCTGACCGTAAGGCGCTACAGAGGGTAGTGCGTACGGCCAAGTACATCACTGGATCCAAGCTTTCTGCCATCAAGGGCCTAAATACTAGGCGTGTCAGAGGAAGGCCCCAAAAATTGTCTAAGACTCAAGTTACCCAAGTCATAGACTTTTCTCTCTGCTACCACACAACAAGCGGTACCGGAGCGCCAAGTCTAGGTCCAAAAGGCTCCTTAACTTCTTACGGCTGAGATCCCGTTAACCTCTCTGGGAAATGTGGGACGCTAGCGTCCCGCATGGCCAACATCCAGTGAAAATGCAGAGCGCCAAATTCAAATGAATTAATATAAAAATGTAACTTTCATGAAATCACACATGCAATACACCAAATTAAAGCTACACCTGTTGTGAATCCAGCCAACGTGTCAGATTTCAAAAAGGCTTTACGACGAAAGCACACCAAACGATTATGTTAGGTTAGTACTTAGCCACAGAAAAACACAAACATTTTTCCAGACAAAGAGAGGAGTCACAAAAATCWGAAATAGAGATAAAATTAATCACTAACCTTTGATGATCTTCATCAGATGACACTCATAGGACTTCATGTTACACAATACATGTATGTTTTGTTCAATAAAGTTCATATTTATATCCAAAAATCTCAGTTTACATTGGCGCATTACGTTCAGTAATGTTTTGCTTCCAAAACATCCAGTGATTTTGCAGAGAGCCACATCAATTTACAGAAATACTCATTATAAATGTTGATGAAAATACATGTGTTATGCATGGAACTTTRGATAAACTACTCCTTAATGCAACCGCTGTGTCAGATTTCAAAAAAGCTTTACCGAAAAAGCACACCATGCAATAATCTCAGTACAGCTCAGAACCCAAACAAGCCAAAGAGATATCCGCCATGTTGTGGAGTCAACACAGTCAGAAATAGCATTATAAATATTCACTTACCTTTGATGATCTTCATCAGAATGCACTCCCGGGAATCCCAGTTCCACAATAAATGTTTGATTTGTTCGATAAAGTCCATCATTTATGTTCAAACACCTCCTTTTTTTTTGCGCGTTTAGTACACAATCCAAACTGACGACGCGCTGGCAGGTCCAGGYGAAAGTTCAGACGAAAAGTAATATTACAGTTCGTAGAATCATGTCAAACTAAGTATAGAATCAATCTTTAGGATGTTTTTATCATAAATCTTCAATAATGTTCCAACCGGAGAATTCCCTGTCTTCAGAAATGCAATGGAGCGCAAGCTACCTCTCATGTGAATGCGCATGACCAGCTCGTGGCACTCTGCCAGACCTCTGACTCAATCCCCTCTCATTCCCCCCTCCTTTATAGTAGAAGCATGAAACAAGGTTCTAAAGACTGTTGACATCTAGTGGAAGCCTTAGGAAGTGCAATATGACCCCATTTCCACTGTATCTTGGATAGGCAAAGAGTTGAAACATTACAAACCTCAGATTTCCCACTTCCTGGTTGGATATTTTCTCAGGTTTTTGCCTGCCATATGAGTTATGTTATACTCACAGACACCATTCAAACAGTTTTAGAAACGTCAGAGTGTTTTCTATCCAAATCTACTAATATGCATATTCTAGCTTTTAGGACAGAGTAGCAGGCAGTTTACTCTGGGCACCTTTTTATCCAAGCTACTCAATACTGCCCCCTAGTCACAAAGAAGTTAACGGGATCGACTTGACAACAGCCAGTGAAAGTGCAGGGCGCCAAATTCCAACAACAGGAATCTCATAATTAAAATTGGGCTGAATGGCAAGCGTCATGTCTGGAGGAAACCTGGCACCATCCCTACTGTGAAGCACGGTGGTGGCAGCATCATGCTGTGTGGATGTTTTTCAGCAGCAGGGAGACTAGTCAGGATCGAGGGAAAGATGAACGGAGCAAAGTACAGAGAGATCTTTGTTGAAAAGCTGCTCCAGAGTGCTCAGGACCTCAGACTGGGGTGAAGTTTCACCAACAACAGGACAACGACCATAAGCACACAGCCAAGACARCGCAGGAGTGGCATCGGGACAAGTCTCTGAATGTTTCTGAGTGGCCCAGCCAGAGCCTGGACTTGAACCTGATCAAACATCTCTGGAGAGTCCTGAAAATGGCTGTGCAGCTACACTCCCCAGCCAACCTGACAGAGCTTGAGAGGATCTGTCTAGTAGAATGGGAGAAACTCCCCAAATATAGGTGTGCCAAGCCTCTACAGTGGCGTCACACCGAAGAAGACTCGAGGCTGTGATCACTGCCAAAGGTACTGAGTAAGGGGTCTGAAWACTTCTTTTTTTTTTACCAGTTTTTGCTTTGTTATTATGGGGTGTTGTGTGTACAGATTGAGTAGAAAAAAAAAATATATAATCCATTTTAGAATAAGGCTGTAAAGTAACAAAATGTGAAAAAGGGGTCTGAATATTTTATGAATGCACTGTATACTGTAGGTAGGGGTAAAGTGACTAGGCAACAGGATAGATAATAGGCAGTAGCAGCAGCACATGTGGTGAGCCCCAAAATTGGTGCAAAGTTGAGTCAATGTGTGTGTGTTTGTGTGTGGTAATGGTCCGTGACGTTCCCACCACCTCCCAGATAGAGCTGAAGTGACTTTCAACACTAGTGTTCCCTCAGTAACAAAATCCTGTACTGTAGTACTATATATTCTTCAGTAGAGTTCTTTCAGCATCTCCCAGTTTGGCTTGGAATGTGCACAGTAACACAGATGTTGGTTCACAGTCTACCTTCTTTCTATCTGTCTTTTTCCTTGCCTCTCTTCTCACTTGTTCTCTCTCTCTCTCTCGCACACACACACACACACACACACAACACACACACACCACACACACACACACACACACCACACACACACACACACACACACACACACACACACACACACACACACACACACACACACACACCACACACACACACACACACACACACACACACACACAACACACACACACACAACACACACACACAGGGGTTCTATTATCACAATCTTGGAGGCCCTTCCTTCTTCTTCCCGTAACCGCTGGCTACATATTCAGGCCTAATCAGAGGAGCTAATGCGTAGGATGTGTGTGTGTGTTCCTACAAAACTGGATTTGCCAGCCAATTATGGTCTATGCTTCTCCAACCAAGACCCCATGGGTGCATATGGCAGTGGAACCCTAACTTTTCTTATGCAGTGAGTGACCATACTGATATTTTACCGAACCAACAAAACAGTTACTTAGCCAGTATTTTGCCTCAACTCGAGGAATCAACCAAAACTTACTAGTCTTGATCCAAGATTTTACTAATACTATTGTGAGAGAGAGAGAGAGAGAGAGAGAGAGCAGGACGAACCAACATAATCATTTCATTTAGGTTTCGATTAAATCAGTTTTCCTCTCCCTCTCTCCTCCTCTTTCTCTTTCTTTCAATTCTTAGGCACTGTCTCTCCCTTTCAAACCAACATTATCTTTCTCTCTCTGCCTCTCTTATCCTCTGTCCCTTCCTCTCTGTCATGCTCTCACTCTCTTCATTTTGTTACTCTTTCTCACCTCATGTCTCTCTCCCTGTCTCTCTTCCACTCCCTCCTTCTTCTCTTCTCCTCTCCTCCCCCTTTCCCTCAGCTATATCTCTTCATCTCCTGCAGACTCTGCCGTCTGTCATTTCTTTGAAGTGATGTCTGTTTTCCACCCTTTCAGAGTGTGTGTGTGTGTGAGAAAGAAAAGAGAGAGAGAGAGAGAGAGAGAGAGAGAGAGATAGAGAGAGAGAGAGAGAGAGAGAGAGAGAGGAGAGAGAGAGAGAGAGAGAGAGAGAGAGAGAGAGAAGAGAGAGAGAGAGAGAGAGAGAGAGAGAGAGAGAGAGAGAGAGAGAGAGAGACCCCACCCACCCAGCTTTGGCCTATGTCTGCAACAGAAGGGCCAAACTCAGGAAGTATGTTAATCACAGCAATGTGTTTGGTTTTACTATCCTTGCAGGGACCAGAAGTCCTCACAAGGTTAATAGAAGAAGACATATTCAGACAAGTTGGGATATTTCGCCAGTCCTCACAAGGAAAAATGATTTTTAGGGTTAGGGAGAATAGGATTTTAAATGGGAAGCAATTGTTTGGTCGCCACAAGGATAGTAAAACAAATGTGTGTGTGTTAATGATCTCTGTTATTTATAAAGTCTCCCAGGACAGGGTTCAGGAAATGAAAGCCTCTCCCAGGAACATCATCATCCCAGCTCTCAGAGTCATCCATGCCTACACCAGTCTGAGAGAAAGACATTGAGAGAGAGTGAAGCAATGTTAACATGTGTTTCCTATGCAAATTAAGCCCTTAAATTGAATTGATATGGAGAGAAAGGAAGGGAGAAAGAGAGAAGATATATATATATATATATATATATATATATATATATATATATATACAGTACCAGTTTAGGACACACCTACTCATTCAAGAAGATAGACGTTTTTCTTTATTTTCACTATTTTCTAAATTATAGAATAATAGTGAAGACATCAAAACTATGAAATAACACATATGGAATCATGTAATAACCAAAAAAGTGTTGTATAAATATATTTTAGATTCTTCGAAGTAGCCACCCTTTGCCTTGATGACAGCTTTGCACACTTTTGGCCTTCTCTCAACCAGCTTCATGAGGTAGTCACCTGGAATGCATTTAAATTAACAGGTGTGCCTTGTTAAAGGTTAATTTGTGGAATATCATTCCTTCTTAGTGTGTTTGAGCCAATCAGTTGTGTTTTGACAAGGTAAGGGTAGTATACAGAAGATAGCCCTATTTGGTAAAAGACCAATTCAATATTATAGCAAGAACAACTCAAATAAGCAAAGAAACGACAGTCCATCATTACTTTAAGACATGAAGGCCAGTCAATCCGGAAAATGTCAAGAACTTTGAAAGTTTCTTCAAGTGCAGTCGCAAAAAAACATCAAACGCTATGATGGAACTGGCTCTCATGAGGACCACCACAGGAAAGGAAGACCCAGAGTTACCTCTGCTGCAGAGGATACGTTCATTAGAGTTAACTGCACCTCAGATTGCAGCCCAAATAAATGTTTCACAGAGATAACGTGGGCCTGCCTATAATGCAAAGATAAAAAGGGAATGTCAGCTCATTATTTTATTCCTCTCAAACTTGATATTTTAAAAGCTTTRGTGATTAAGATTTATTTCCAAGCAGTCTCAGGAGCCAAACCCTTTATAGACAGTCTTGATTACTTAGAGATTACATTGGGCAGACAAAAAAATCTATATAATTGAGAGGATGGGAGGCTATGCTTGGTTTTTAATCAAATAAAACAAAATATGGAAAAAAACGTTCATTTTTTATGTTTCTAAATACAAAGTACATTGGGCTACTCTTGTTCCATGCGCATATGAACAGTGCACGTCACGGTAGGATAGGCTGCGTTTCCGCTGTCAAAATTCATGCCATAACCAACTGTGTTACTCCTGGTTGGTCTTAAATATCCCCATCAGCACTTCCTGAAATTAGCTCTTTGGATTCATGTATTTAAGGACACCTCAAATATTTCCACTCCGCCCACCTGAGCGCAAGCGAGCTTATATAAGACAGGTAAATTGCCAAACTTGGCGTTAGGGCTGGAAAAAGCCAGTGCGCCAGTTTTTACATGACGAAATTGCAAACTAACGTGCGTTTGACATTAGTGCCACCTTAACGCCAGCTGAAAATAGAACCCAGAGAGAGAGAGAGCGAGAGACAGAGACAGAGAGACAGATAGAAAGTGAGAGAATCCGAGATGGTATGATTAGAAGAGCCAAAACAGACATTCTCTTCTGGGCCCACACTTCAGACACAGTCTAAAAAATATGCTTGGGAACACACATAATAAAATCATAAAGGTTATCAAAGGTGTTGTACTGTTCCAGTGCAGTGCATTGCACMCTGCTCAGATTCCATTTAAAGGCCTCAACAGCAAATTCAAGCAAARGTTTCTGAAAGTGAATGTTCTGTTTCCATCTCTGTAAAACTCAAAAATGTAATGGTTTCATCAGTGGCGATTGATATGAGATTAATGGGTGAGGTATTACAGGCATCAGTCTCGTTCAGGCAATATGTAAGACTGGATCTAAATGCCAAGTGTTATGCTAGTGTGGAACATATTGTGTGTCTCACAGCTTGAAGCACACATTGGAGGAGCTGAGTGCAGTAGTGTTTAAGATGGCGATGCTAGACTCGACAAATATTGTCAGAACTGTTATTCTCGTGCACAAGTCAATCCAGGACCGACACATTGCATAAAATGATCCATATCCGCCTTAATGCACAAGAAGCTCTTGGACTGACATAGCGCACAAAATGATCAAGGACAGATTCAGTCATTAATATCCAGGACCGACAGCTYACAAGACAATCTACAGTAGGACTGACCAGTCCTGCCACAGGTCATATCTGAACAGGTGCATTTACCAATGTTGGAAAGAGGACAATGGAAAAATACATTGTGCAGTAAAACAAAAGCATGCATGTGAGAACAATAGTTTTTAATTAAATACAGGAAGGGAGTAGTCTGTCTGTGGACAATGTAAATAGCTGCTAAATAACACTAAGCCCAACCATATGGATCCTATAATAGCTATTAAATAACTCTAAGCTTAACCAGACCACGTTCCCAATCACAACTCCGACCCAGGAAATGAAGAGAAATGACAGAACCAATCAGGATCAAAAAGAAAGTCTGGGATATAGGTCAAATATCAGGGAGAAGAGGGATGGACCTGTCAGCACCTAGAGAGAGAGTGGGAGAGAAATAGAGAGACAGAGAATGATTGGATGAATGGATTGAGAATAGAGGGGTAGTCTGGAGAAGAGACAGGCCTTGTCAGCACCAACACTACTCCAGGAGTCACAGAGGGAGGAGAAGATCCATCCCATTACTCAACGCCTGTACTCAAGTYCCGCTGTCATGGAAAAAAGAGAGAGAATGAAAAGAAAATAAGAAAGACAAGACGYTCTCTGAGATGAGATGGGATTCGACTTGGATCATTCTCCAAACAGAAGAATGTCAGTTACAAAACCTTAATTTGCATTGCAAATGAAGGAAGAAACATTATGGAGTACCAGTACACAGTACAAAAGGTGCTAGCTCGAACCTGAAAGGGTTCTTCGACTGTCCCCATAAGAGAACCCTTTGAAGAACCCTTTTTGGTTCCAGGTAGAACCCTTTGGGGACAGCTGAAGAACCCTTTTGGAACCCTTTTTTCCCGAAGAGTTTAGGTCAATCCCGGTAGATTTATACTGTGACAGATTGAGTAGATTCAGACTATATTAAACCAGACCTGGGTTCAAATACATTTTTTTGCTTTAGCCTGCTTGGAGTGCCACATGGGCAGGGTTTGCACTTTTATGGCTATTCTATTGGTTCTATTGCGCCAGTCAAGCACAAGAAATGCCAAGTAAAGTATTTCAAATTATTTCAAATAGTATTTCAACCCAGGTCTGTCTCAGACTGAGTAGTACAAACTCCTTGTTTTCTCACCTTGCTGTAAGAGGCCTGTTTACAGGACACATCACTGACTCACTCCAGCCCTTCACTCCAGACTCCAGTCTGTGTGTTAACGTGTGTGTTTATCTTCCCTGGGTCAGCCTGTGCTAACATGGGTCACAATCTGTGTTAGCATGCTGGGTGTTGTGCTGTGTTGACCCATGCTAAACTGTTCTAGGATAATCTAACAGATATGTGGCATTCTGTTGGTGGATAAGAGACTGTATGTGCATGGAGCAGAATTTATTTATTAAATTCACCTTTATTAACCAGGTAGGCTATTGAACAAGTGTCATTTACAACTGCGACCTGGACAAGATAAAGCAAAGCAGTTCGACACATACAACAACAGAGTTACACATGGAATAAACAAACATACAGTCAATAATACAGTAGAAAAAGTCTATATACAGTGTGTGCAAATTAGGTAAGATAAGGGAGGTAAGCAATAAAATAGCCATAGTGGCGAGTATTACGATATAGCAATTAAACAATGGAATGTAGATGTGCAGAAGATGAATGTGCAAGTAGAGATACTGAGGTGCAAAGGAGAAAAATACATAAATAAATACCGTATGGGATGAGGTAGTTGGATGGCTATTTACAGATGGGCTATGTACAGGTGCAATGATCTGTGAGCTGCTCTGACAGCTGGTGCTGAAGTTGGTGAGAGAGATATGAGTCTCCAGCTTCAGTGATTTTTGCAGTTTGTTCCAGTCATTGGCAGCAGAGAACTGAAGGACAGGCGACCAAACAAGAACTGGCTTTGGGGTGACCAGTAATATCCTGCTGGAGCGTGCTACGGGTGGGTGCTGCTATTGTGACCAGTGAACTGAGATAAGGCGGCCTTACCTAGCAAGACTTGTAGATGACCTGTGCCAGTGGTTTGGCAACGAGTATGAAGCGAGGGCCAGCCACAGAGAGCATTCAGGTCTCGGTGGGTAGTATATGGGGCTTTGGTGACAAACGGATGCACTGTGATAGACTGCATCCAATTTGTTGAGTAGTGTTGGAGGCTATTTTGTAAATGACATCGCCGAAGTCAAGATCGTAGGATAGTCAGTTTTACGAGGGTATGTTTGCAGCACGATGAAGGATGCTTTGTTGCAAAATAGAAGTCAATTCTTATTTAATTTTGACTGGAGATGCTTAATGTGGGTCTGGAAGGAGAGTTTCCAGTCTAGCCAGACACCTAGGTATTTGTAGTTGTCCACATATTCTAGGTCAGAACCGTCCAGAGTAGTGATGCTGGATGGGCGGGCAGGGAGGGCAGCGATCAGTTGAAGAGCATGCATTTAGTTTTACTTGCATTTCAGAGCAGTTGGAGCGTATGGAAAGAGAGTTGTTGGCATTGAAGCTCATCTGGAGGTTAGTTAGCCAGTTCCAAAGAAGGGCCAGAAGAATACAGAATGGTGTCATCTGCGTAGAGGTGGATCAGAGAATCACCCAGCAGCAAGAGCGACATCATTGAATGTATACAGAGAAGAGAGTCGCCCCGAGAATTGAACCCTGTGGCACCCCCATAGATACTGCCAGATTTGACACACTGAATTCTATCAGAGAAGTAGTTGGTGAACAGGCGAGGCAGTCAGTTGAGAAACCAAGGCTGTTGAGTCTGCCGATAAAGTATGTGGTGATTGACAGAGTCGAAGCCTTGGCCAGTCGATGAATACGGCTGCACAGTATTGGTCTCTTATCATGGCAGTTATGATCATTTAGGACCTTGAGCGTTGCTGAGGTGCACTCATGACCAGCTTGGAAGCCAGATTGCATAGCGGAGAAGGTACGGTGCGATTCGAAATGGTCGGTGATCTGTTTGTTAACTTGGCTTTCGAAGACCTTAGAAAGGCAGGTAGATAGAATATAGGTCTGTAGCAGTTTGGGTCTAGGTGTCTACCCCCTTTGAAGAGAGGGATGACCGCGGCAGCTTTCCAATCTTTGGGGATCTCAGACGATACGAAAGAGAGGTTGAACAGGCTAGTAATAGGGGTTGCAACAATTTCGTCAGATATTTTTAGAAAGAGAGGGTCCAGATTACACATGTCAAAGAGGACAAGGTACTCATCCCTGCTCATCTTTCCGTCTCTTTGATGGCCCAGGTCATCTATTAACTGGGGTGAGGTCTGGCTCTTAAGCAACAGTACTCTGTTCTACAAACAGACAATGACTTATCCATATCACAGATCAGATAAGATAGGATAAGATGTCTGGGTTATAGGGGAGCCATGGGAATTTTTTGTGTCTTTCCAAGTCATGTTTTTCTAGATACAGCCATGGGAACGTATGTATTTTTCCTATAATATAACAGATTGCTCTCAATATCAACCACCACTGAATTTTGTCTGACAACGGATTACTTCCTAATAKGGATGCCGTACAGAACTAGCATAACGGGTGTCAGCATCAGTTGTTGAACACTATTGTACGACAACGCTGTCCAATCCTCTCCGATGGGTTGAATTCTGCCTTATGTTAATCCTCTTYTTTCTCTTATTGTTACTGTTTTTAACTGTTGTAATGTGTAAAAATGATCCGTTCAACATATACAAAATAATGTGAAGTAACTACAGTAAGTGTGTAAGTAAGCAGTGAGTATCTATGGGTAATAGATATTTGAGTATAGAATATGAGAAAAGCAGCGATTCCACCTGGCAGGCTCACTGACTGTTCCAAGCTGCTCCTATCTCCTCTTACACAGGAATTACACCAATGCTGCTTTTGGACAGCACTGTCTTTAGAGAAGGAAGAGGCTCATTAAGAAACATACCTCATACCTCACACATACACACACACACATGCGCAGGCACGTGCGCACACGCACATGCACACACACACACACAAACACACACACACACACACACATCACCACCACCCACCCACCCACACTCATGGGCGCTGAACGAAAAGACCAAGTCCAGACCACCTGGATATTCCAGCAAGGTCAGAGGAAAATGTTCCCATTTCCATCAATGAGGTCCAGTGTCTTACGAGCGCAGGCAGTCCCACTCACATTTCAAGGCTATTAGTAAGGCATGGGTTGGGATGGGTCCAGGGCACTACTCTGGTGCTAACTAAAGTCTGTTTCAAGGTAGGGTATACGTGTATAACGTCAATCTAACCAGTTTCACAGGTGCATGTAATACAACGTAGCAACGGAAAATGGAACATTTAACATATCATCACACCTTTTACCTGATTCCAAAGTAAAGCAACTTTGGGTCTTTGACCAGTTTGAAAAACAATGTTAGACTGCTACCGTTGTTTGTCAAGCTTCATAAAGACCCTTTAGAACAAAATGTTCGCACATCAAGAACATTTCACAGTTATGGTAGGCCTACAGGAAGTAGTATGTGAGAACAAAAGTAGGTAGGCTGCATGCTCACGCTCACACTCCCAGTTACTAATGATTGTCCACTGTGGGTCATCTAAAGACTCCCAGTGGTTGAAATGTTTCTACCAGGGTTGRGGTCAAATCTATTTAAATTTTGTTGATTCAGGAAGGTATTTGACATGGAATTGATCCCAACCGTGGTTATTGTATTAAATCCCATAAACCTGGTCTCATTTCAGATGTCCTCATTGTGCCTTGACCTCAACCCAGCCACAACCCTGGTCCCCAGCTGGGACTGATATACTTTACAATGACATTCACTCAGTCGCTGACAAGACACACACACACACCACTACACCAATCGTTGAATCCCATCTGATCAAGCAGAATCCCAGTCACCTCATTCTTTCAGGTGGTTATTTATCTGAAGACAAGTGGGACACAGACCAGTGGAAATAATCAAAGAAGTCTGGGGGAAAGGGAAACTACCGGTGAATGTTTGTATGTGTGTGTATGTGTGCGTTCGTGCGTGCGTGCGCGCCGCAGTGTGTGTGTGTGTGTGTGTGTGTTGTGTTTGTGTGTGTTGTGTGTGTGTGTGTGTGTGTGTGGTGTGTGTGTGTGTGTGTTGTGTGTGTGTGTGTGTGTGTGTGTGTGTGTGTGGTGTGTGTGTGTGTGTGATTGTTGTGATTCAGAATTGAGAATGGGAACATTCCAAAGAGGGTTTTCTCTCCTGGTTACAGTAGAATGAAAGGGTCGCAGAGAACAGGGATGGTCTGTTCTGGGTAAAGACCTCTCCCATGTTTAGCGTAGTATTTACGTTTTTTTCTCCTATTACAAAAGAACAGTAGAACAGTGGCAGAGAGAGAGAGAACAAGGGGGGCAAGAGGGAAGGGAAAGGCATGCCTGCCTTTAACAAAGACTGCTCAAGTTTCTACTACAGGGATGGACCCCAGTTGTTTGGATTGAGTGTATCCCCTGGCTTTTCCCCTGCATCTGACCCGGGACAGCCACCAAGTCAATGTATGATGGAGAAGAGAAACGTGTAATGCTATGGGCTAATATACCTGCCTACACACCACCTAGTGTAGAGGAGGGACATGGCAGCATGGAGCAGGGTGTGTGTACATTAGTGTGTGTGTGTGTGTGCGTGTACCGCACGCTATGCCAGAGCCACCAAGTGACTAAGCAAAGGCACATTTTTACCCTTAGAGTCGTTCACCGCCTCAGCGACCCTGTCTGGCTCTACAACACACACCTCTCCCTGCTTCTGCTTCACCTGGCTGCTAATGACATCGGAAGCACAACAGAGAAAGAGAGAAAAAAAAGAGAAAGGGAAAGAGAAAGAGAGAGGAATGGATATGGTTGACATTTTTGTGACACAAGGGAATTGAAAGATAACTTTTCTTCATAAAAAGGGAAAAAGGGAAGAAAAGGAGTTCAGCTATTCAGATTCCTAGTTAGAGCCTTTCCAAGGAGAGTTCTGTGAATACCGACAATAACCTTAATTCCACCTACATGATTGGTAGTGCAGAAGCTTAGAGATAGCACGAGACAGACAAAGAGAGAGAGAGAGAGAGAGCAAGAGAGAGCAAGATAGTGAGAAATACAGAGATGGGGAGAGAGATTGAGGGGGAGAGAGGGGGAGAGAGCGAGAGAGAGTGAGGGAGGGGAGAGAGTGAGAGAGAAGGAGAGGGAAAGAACGAGAGAGAGCAAGGGGGAGAGAGTGAGAGGGAGAGAGAACGAGGGGGAAGGAGAGAGAGATTGGCTACAGGTTGTCAGATAAAATGTGTATATTTGCTCTTCTGTGCCTTGTAACTATGTTACTGTGCTGGGAAAACTGTGAGTCAGGTGAGAAGAGTCCTGACAAGATTAATGATGGTTTAAAACGTCACAGCTGCTTTACATCTCCTATAAGACAAGGGCATACAGAGGCAGAGAAAGAGGGAGAGAAGAGGGAAAGAGGGAAAGAGGGAGGGAAGGAGGAGGGAGAGAGATACCATCCCTGTGGTGAAACAGGGATGAAGAGTTTAAGCCAATCCTGATGAGCCAAAGTGTGTCTGAGAGTGTGTCTCAAAGTTTATCTCGAAGTGTGTTCCTCAGATTTGTCTAAAAGTGTATGTGGAATAAGTGAATGGTCTGTGCCTTCAGGTTTTATATTGTAGATTAGACACAGCTGGATAAGACGGAGATAACAGATTTAGAAAGGACAAACACTTTTTCATAGACACACACTGTAAAACACGCACACATCCCAGCCGTGTGAATTTTATCACCATGGTTAAACTCTGAGACAAAATGTTGACAGATAGTTACAGCTCTTAGTAAGGAAGCCACCTGTCTGGTGGATTCCTTACTAACACTTTTTCCAATTGCTTGGATACAATACACATAAAGCTAAGATCATTTGTTCATTCAACTAAAATCACCTGYTCAAAATGACACAACTTAACATCAAAGTATTACCATTTCAAAATGCAATTCACTCATTACATCTGAAATGACTGTCTATTCATTTCATTACAATGATCTAACTATCTTGATACAACTGCTCAAAATGATAAGTAACTGTTGCATTACTCTTAATGCATAGTTTTATGGAAACTGACAAACAATATTCCATGTTTAGATCATGAAAGTTTCAGGATAACGAGATCCATTGACACCAATTACCGTGGAACATGAACCAATTGGACTACATTATCTATGGATGTAATATTTCATCATCATTCYTAATCAGACACTGTTTCTATGGTCCCATGTACCACTTTTCCAGACCATGTTTTCAGATTTGACATTACTGTACACTCTCACACTTTATTAGGTACACCTATCTAGTACTGGGTAAGACCCCCTTTTGCCTCCACAACAGCCTGAATTATTCACGGTGTTGTACATTAAGAGATGCCCTTCTGCACACCACTGTTTTAAACAGCTGTTATTTGAGCATTTGTGGCCTTTCTGTTAGCTTGAATGAGTCTGGACATTCTCCTCTGACCTCTCTCATTAACAAGGTGCTGTTTCTGAGATGCTGGAATCACCATGTGTGGCATCAACAATCATACCATGGTTAAAGTTGCTTAGRWTACGCATCTTGCCCGTTCTAATGTTTAGTCGAACAACAACTAAAGCTCTCTACTCTATATACTCTATATATTGAGCAGGCAACCACATGATGATACTCTATATATTGCAGGCAACCACATGATTCGCTGTTCGAATGTAACCTTCCTTGATGGGCTAAATCAGGTCTGTAGAGCTGATGGCATGACCTATGTCATTGTGTGGGATAATGTCAGGTTCCACCATGCTCAAATGGTGCAAGCATGGTTTCAGGCCCATCCACAATTTACCACCCTGTACTTGCCCCCATACTCTCCTTTCCTTAACCCGATTGAGGATTTTTTCTCCACATGGAAGTGGAAGGTATATGATAGGCGCCCTCACGAACAAGCCACCCTTCTCCAGGCCATGGATGACACATGCAATGACATCACGGCAGACCAGTGTCAGGCCTGGATTCGCCATGCCCGAAGATTCTTCCCAAGATGTTTGGCTAATGAAAACATCCATTGTGATGTGGATGAGAACCTGTGGCCAAATCCACAAGACAGGGTTGAGGGAAATATAGAAGTACAGTAATCAATCTTTTGTTTTGCTTTTTACAGTAAGCCAGGTGAGGAACACTGCAGTTTATGTTTTATTGTAGATTTTTTCTTTTTTTGTAGCTAATTATTTTTGCTTTGATTCAAAGAAACCTATGTTGTGATTTTATTGTATTTCATCAATAAATGTTATATTTTGTTCAATGATTCCACTGTGTCTGTAGTATTTTCCCTACTAGTACTTTTACAGTGATGCATTTACGTGTAGTAGCATAATGAAACATGTATCACATATTTTGTACTACAATATTTAATGATTGTACGAACAACTACACAGTGAACCTATCAGTATCTTGTGTGTGGGTGATCTAAATGAATGTTCCTATGGTATTTCATGATAAATTAGTTATTTGAACCAATGATTCTGCAAGTGCAAGGCTTCTTTAAAGATATGAATGCACAATGCAATGTTTTGAACATTGGACAGCCTGTGTTACAAGTGATGACCGTTTTGAGTTTTGTTTAGAGTTTTGAAGAATTACCACAAGTTCTGACATTATGCAAAGTGATTGTAAAAACTGTATTAAAACACTGCAGGCAAACAGTGATGACCATTCCAATTAGTGTGGTGTGTGTGGTGTGTGTGTGTGTGTGTGTGTGTGTGTGTGTGTGTGTGTGTGTGTTGTGGTGTGTGTGTGTGTTTTGGGTGTGTGTGTGTGTGTGTTGTGTGGTTGTGTTTGTTGTTGTGTGTGGTGCGTGTGGTTGTGTGTTGTTTGTTTGCATGGTGTGTGTTGTGCTGTGTGTGTGTGTGTGTGGTGTGTGTGTGTGTGTGTGTGGTTGGGTGTGTGTGTGTGGTGTGTGGTGTTGTTGTGTGTTGGTGTGTGTGCGCGTGGGCGTGCGTGTCTGTGTGTGTGTGTGTGTGTGCCTGTGTGTTGTGCCTGTGTGTGTGGCGTGTGTGTGTGTGTCATGTGTGTGTGTTCCTGTGTGTTCCTTTTTGTGTGTGTGGATGTTGTGTGTGTCGTGTTGTAGTGGTGTGTGCGTGTGTTTGTCCGTGTTGGGTGTGTGCTGTTGTGTGTGTGTGTGTGTGTAGTGGGGTGGTGTGTGTGTGTGGTTATGTGTGTGTGTTGATGTGGTGTGAGTTGGTGTGATTTTTGTGTGCACAACAAGCTCTTACAGTCTCACTGCAGAATTAGAGGTTCATTGAAGTGTTTTGTTGCTCCTCTTTCTGTATTGTTCCATTTCTCCAACATCAAATTTCAAATTAAGAGTTAAGTGTAGGCACTCATTCCAAATGGTAAAGGTAAGTTCATGTTTAGATAGGGTTCAAATTTAAAAAACAGCAACCTTATCCAGAATCCTGATCCGACTCCATCCACCACCCCTGTCAACAATACCTTAGCAAAACCAAATCTTACTTGATGGTAATAGTGCTCACTATTGCCTCTAGTGGTCGGTAAAGCATTTCCTGATGTCCTCAGACATGGTAGACATCCAATTGATGTCAATCTTGAACGATCGGCTTGATGTGCAAACTTGCATGATGTTTGTATATTCCATTTTGTTCCTTGTGCAGAGCAAAGTGGTTGTGTGTGACTCTCTCTCTGTGTGTGTGTGTGTGTGTGTGTGTGGTGTGTGTGTGTGTTGGTGTGTTGTGTGTGGTGTGTGTGTGGTGGTGTGTGTGGTGTGTGTTGTGTGTGGGGGTGTGTGTATGTGGTGGTCAGGATGTGCAATGTGTGTGTCAACATGTCAGAGGAATGTCACGTAACCCAAAGCTATTACTGAAGTGACCACATGCTGACACACACACACCACACACACACACACACACACCACACACACACACACACACACACACACACACACACACACACCAACACACACACACCACACACACACACACACACACACAACACACACACCCACACCAAACCAGACACACACACACATACATACATACATTACATACACACACACACACCCCTAGCTGGGTTTAGGCAATCTCTCTTTCTCTGAACTGTCTCTTTACATAGGCTCCATGACGCTGATCCATTCTCAATGGCCTTTTCACA
Organism: Salvelinus sp. IW2-2015; assembly: GCF_002910315.2. Classification (NCBI taxonomy): domain Eukaryota; kingdom Metazoa; phylum Chordata; class Actinopteri; order Salmoniformes; family Salmonidae; genus Salvelinus; species Salvelinus sp. IW2-2015. The sequence goes on from NC_036858.1 coordinate 51,043,292, forward strand.
CAGCCACCCTCTGATTGGAGAAACTCGAGCCAAACGTGAGGGCCGTGCCTCCAGTGGACAGGTCCACAAGTGGGAGTGCCTGAGTTTGTGTGTGAGTGTGTGTGATTTTGTGTGTGTGTATCTTTTGACCCCTTTTTGGTGGCCTAAACTTATGCAAAGAATGTGAGAGAGAGAGAGAGAAAGAGAGAGAGAGAGAGAGAGAGAGAGAGAGAGAGAGAGAGAGAGAGAGAGAGCAAATGAGAGAGCAAATGAGAGAGCAAATGAGAGAGAGCTGTGAAAGGTACTGTAAATTGTTGGCTGCCTGCTCTTCTGTCCTCTGTCCAGTGTGACAGATAGCAGGGTTTATCACCGTCTCAATGTGTGGTGAGAAAATTCTCCTACATGATTTCATCACATTTTAACAAGTACATGCAACAGTCACTCCTCGAGAGAGACTTCAGCATAGAGCAGGTATTCCCAAACTGTGGTACGCGTACCCCGAGGAGTACGCGCAATGCTGTCGGGGGTACGCCAAATCAAAATGTGATTCACTTTTTTTTTTTAAGTATACATTCTTCACATTTTCAAACAGTCCATTTATATTTTCCAACGGGGCTATGTATTTGGGTGAGTTTTTTTTCTTGCATGAGTAGCCTCTTTTCACTGCCAAAAATAAAATTAAACCATATAGTGTTCAGCGAAATAACAACACAATGTCAAATACAGGTAGCCTGGTCAAATAATGAACATACAATCACATTAATCGTTACTCTCTCGCGGGAATTCCTCTAATGTTCCGTATGTAGCCAAACGTAGCTGCTGCTCATTCCGTTTGCTCGAAAATTGATAAATGGTTAAAAAAGTAAGACCCGCGTCCATAGAGACACATACCAGCTCTACTGCTACTACCAGTAGTACTACACCTGCACCTGTCGACGACACAAGTTGTTCTGCTTCCATGAGCACATCCAATGCTAGCATCAGTAATTCTACATTTGTTGTTAGCCCAGCTAGCATGGACACTGACAGTTGTGAATCTGATGCAGCCGAAGAGCTACTGCCCCCTTACCCGGGAAAGCACTGAACAATAGACAGGGACGTTGGACCATTGAAGAGGCGCAAATATGATGAGAACTACATTGATTTGGGGTTCACTTATATAGGGAGCAGTGCCTTTCCTCAGCCACAGTGTGTTATATGTGCAAAAGTACTATCTCACAACTCGATTAAACCTTCACTCTTGTGCAGACATTTAGAAACAAAACATGCCAATTTAAAAAATAAGCCACAGGAGTTGAAAAATAAGCCCAAGAAGGGGCTAGAAGAGTCTTATATGGTGAGCTACCGAGTGACTAGGAAAGGCAAGCCCAAGGATATTTTGGAGGACTTAATTATTCCTATTTACAGACAATTTCTTCATCAAACCACACTGTTTCACGACGCATCAGTGACATGGCAGGAGCAGTTTTGAAACGATTACTGCTTTGCATACAAGCCAGTGACTATACAGTTGGAATAGTCAACAGACGTGTCGAGCCTGGCACAGCTCCTGGTATATGTCCGTTACGTTTATGGGGGGGTCAATTAAGGAAGACATCCTTCTGCAAACCAATGGAACCTAGGACAACAGTAGAGGATATTTCTAAAGTACTGGACAGCTTTGTGACGTCAAATGGACTTTGGTGGTCAAGATGTGTTGGTATCTGTACTGATGGCGCAAAAGCCATGACAGGGAGACATAGTGGAGTGGTAACGCACGTGCAAGCAGTTGGGTACTTGGGTACACTGCAGCATCCACTGAGAGGCTCTTGCTGCCAAGGGAATGCCTGACAGCTTGAAAGACGATTTGGACACCACAGTGAAAATGGTTAACTTTGTTAAAGCAAGGCCCCTGAACTCTCGTGTATTTTCTGCACTATGCAATGATGTGGGCAGCGACCATGTAACGCTTTTACAAATTACAGAAGTGCGATGGTTATCAAGGGGCAAAGTATTGACACRTTTAAAAAAAATGAGAGACGAGCTTAAAGTTTTCTTTACTGACCATCATTTTCACTTGTCTTAACGCTTGCATGATGACGAGTTTCTCACACGACTGGCCTATCTAGGTCTCGCCTGAATGATCTGAATCTAGGATTACAGGGACTCTCTGCAACTACACTGCTCAAAAAAATAAAGGGAACACTTAAACAACACAATGTAACTCCAAGTCAATCACACTTCT